>NC_086444.1:232111571-232269071 GCF_028390025.1 Pseudophryne corroboree
CCTGGGCGCCTTGGCAGGCCCAGGAGAGGGGGGCGCCGGCCAGGGCATCATGCCCCACTTGCCCCTGTCACGCCGCAATGTGAGGGGAGGAGAGAGCAGCGTCTCTCCCTCCCCTCACCGCCGCTGCCAGCACTTGAGCACCAGCAGCGCTGCGTGTGTCCGGTCTCCGGCGACGTTAGCCAATCAGAGTTTTCGGACCGGCTCCTGATTGGCTGCCGGTCCGCGAGCTCTGATTGGCTAGCGAACTGGCGCCACACAGCCGCCGGAGACCTGGAGCGGTGAGGGGATGGAGAGGTGCTGCGCTGCGCTCTCCTCCCCTCACATATCAGAGACTAGTGGAGCCACAAGCGTCGGTGAGTGACGGGGGTGGGGGAGAGAGCACAGTGGGGCATGTATCTGGCACAGTGGGGCATGTAACTGGCACAGTGGGGCATGTATCTGGCACTGTGGGGCAATGTAACTGGCACTGTGGGCCATTTTCAGTGGCCACACCCCTTCCGGTGCATGGCCACACCCCTTCTGGAGTGTGGCCATGCCCATTTTTTCGCCACACGCTCCTTCGGTGCGCGCACATGCTTCTTTTGGTGTTTCTTGTTGTTGTTTTGTTTGGGGGGGGGCTCTGAAAACCCTAGCTACGCCTCTGCATGTCAGATGAAGAGTATTCTTCAGTCATGTTGTCTTCGTTATGGTT
Organism: Pseudophryne corroboree; assembly: GCF_028390025.1. Lineage (NCBI taxonomy): Eukaryota > Metazoa > Chordata > Amphibia > Anura > Myobatrachidae > Pseudophryne > Pseudophryne corroboree. The sequence continues at coordinate 232,112,263 of NC_086444.1, forward strand.
AGGTTGAGATCTTAAATCTACCCGATTTCTTCTTACTTCCGTTCCACGCTCTGTACGTATAGTATAAGATCTTGGTGCTACTTGTGCTTGCACAATACCTTTCTGCACCCAAATACCTTTCTTGTGCTCTCGGAGACGGACTTGGTCACCCGATTTTAGATCAGATAAGCTTTTTGCTCGCCTGTCATGGAACAGTTTCTGTTTCGCCTGTTGAAGTTCCTTACTCAGTCTGATCAACGCTGAGTTATGTGTATTAAGCAGTTCATCATGTATCGGGAGATTTGCTCTAATCCTCCTTCCCATCAGCATTTGTGCAGGAGAAAGTCCATTCTGTAAAGGTGTACTGCGGTAGATTAAAAGACTTTTGTAGAAATCTTCTTTACCTTCTTGAGCTTTTTTCATGAGACTCTTTACAGTTTTTACTGAACTTTCCACCAACCCATTTGAGCGTGGATAGCGGGGACTTGACATAGTATGGACAAATTCCCACTCATCAGCAAATTGTCTAAATTCAGCACTGGAAAACTGAGGACCATTGTCAGTGAACACTTCCATAGGAACACCATGCCTTGCAAAGATTGACTTCATGCAATTGATTACGGCTATACTAGTAGTTGTTTGTAGTGTCTTCACCTCAGGGTAGTTAGAGTAATAATCAGTCACGACAATGTACGTTTTCCCATTACAATCAAACAAATCTGCAACTTTCTGGTCCGGCTTCTCTGGCACTGCGTGTGGACTCAGTGGCTCGACTTGTTGTTTCGGTCTATACGTAAGACATAATTCACATGTAGCTGTAGCCTGTGCTATGTCTTGGTTTGAAATCTAGTTATTTCTGCAGATCTGCACATAGTCACTGCCTTTTCTAGTGTTAGGTCTTGCTCTCTCAGCAATCTCTCTCTGAGTCCATTATCAGATATTCCACAGACAATACGATCTCTAATCAGTGAATCCTTTAAATCACCAAAACTCACAGGTTTTACTGAGTGATTGCAGCTCTGTAACATACTGATCAAATCCATCTACAGACTTCTGATCACATGTGAAAAACTTATATCTTTCATATGTCACATTTTTCCTTGGCACAAAGTAATCTTCAAACTTTTGCATTATAGAAGATAGCACCATATTCTGCCCCTCAGCAAACTGAAAACTATTATAAATGTCCAGCACATCCTCTCCTATCACATGGAGAAAAATGGATGCCTTAGTTTTGTCAGCCTCTTTTCCAGTTTTCAGACAAGTTACCAGACATCAGCATGCCTGTTGGAGGAGCAAGTTTATCCATGGTTACTCACTGTTTGAAGAGAGGAGCACACGGCAGGCTTTGCAGACACCGAGTATCACAGCCTTACAGACTTCTGCAGGATTCTTTCACACTCTGAGAGCACGAGCAGTCCAAGTTAAACTTCTTCTGAGACCATGTTTTGTTCATATGTTTGTAAATCCAGTCATCAAGACACAGAGACATGTGAGTTCACTGCTGTGCTTTTTATTCCATCCCCAACTTCAGGCACACTGCACACTGGACCACCCACTTCCCAGCATCCCCCTGGTCCTAGGGACCATCACTGAAGATTCAGGCTTACACATGTTAGTAAGGGAGTGTCTACAAATATTAAGCATTCTAATACACTAACATCAAAGGTAGTGTGGCTAGCTATGGTGGTGTGGTCACACCCTGCTTAGAAAATGAGGCCATGTGAAGACTGTGTGGTGCCACCAAGTAGTGGGGGAGTAGTGCTCTGCTTTGCATACTCTCTCAGGGCCCCGCTGGCCCCCAGGCAAGTCCCCTCCCCCCATCCTTTCAGCACCCATGGACTTCTTCACAATGTGACTCTTCATGTGACATTTGTGAAGAGTCACCTGGCCCACCCATATGGAGCGCAAAACCATGAAAGAGGACTTAGAGGACATTGCCTCTGGAGTGGACATTGCTGGAACCAACTTGGAAAAAGGAATCCACGAAAACAAACAAAAGGACCACAGCAGCATTTGTCAATCAGCAGCTATTAATTGGAGAGTGTCAATCTCCTATTAATAGGTAAAATAAAAACAAAAGTAGAGACTTCCGGTGGGCGGACCTTGACACTGGCCGCATTTCAAGAGAGCTCTCATCTCCCCCCTGTGATCGGCGCCAATTCCTACCTTTTGGTGCGGGGTGATGTGCCCACATTCCATCTGGGCACGTGCATGAGATAGCGGTGGGCAAGTGGACACCGCCCCCGGCTCCCCACCTCCAGTATATCCCAATAACCCAGGCGTTTGTAAAACGCCAGCTCCTGCAGCCGCTACCTTGCCCCCCTCTCACTCCCGCTGTCCGGGGAGGTGCTGACTGACTGCAGCCGCTGGTTGCCGTGCTGGTGGTCCCCACAGTTAGAGACGGCTATTGCGAGGCTCCCTGCCGCCGGCCAGTTTCCTGCACATACCACCGACGCACTGCCGCACTCTCCCGCGGTGGTCCTTCGGCTCCCCGCCGCTCGCATCAGACTCCTGCTTCTGGGCTGCAGTCACCTGGCAGGACCCAACGGGTGGTGCTTGGCTAGAAGGGGTCCTCCTGGCCTCATCATTGTTTGCTCTCTGCACCTCACATCATACTTGCTGCCCCCTTGTATGACTGCTGCTTAGCTGCTATTAGTATATTAGCATACTCAGCACTTTGACATCGATCTCAGCTCTCAGCCCTGACAAATTCATGCCTTCCAGGACTGTGTGAATCAACAAAGTGTGTGAAACTCTGCCTGTCAGCCCTTACTCCCATTTGTCTCCTGCTGCTCTCAAGAGCCCAGCAACGCCACTAAATCTCTCATTTATGCACTTGCCCTGACACTGTCTAGTCGATTCACAATTAGTTTCAGCACATACCTTCAGTGATTGTCTCCCTTAGGCTCCACGTGCTACATATTAGAGATGGCTACTGACTCACTGTCTCAACACAGTGACTCGAATCATCAGGAAGTGTGAATGATTCGAGTCACTCACTGTTTAATGAGACGAGACAGCTGCAGCAGCAGCCTCTCTCAGAGGGAGGAAACTCAGTGTGTCCTTCAGTCAGTGTGTTCTGCTGAGTGTCTTTATCTGTGATTGGCCAGAGGCTATACCAGGTGACATCCAGTGGGAGGGGGGAGGGAGCAGTCACGACTCACCAGTCAGTGAGTGCTGTGCCTGATCCATGTCATGAATCATGATTCATCCTGAGTCTGCCAGTGAGTTGAGACAGTTGTACACTGTGTAGACTCAGTGGATGGATCTGATTCATGCAGCATAAGCCTGCAGGAGGTGGAGCCCCTGTGGTACAGTGCTCTCAGCTCAGTGCTCACTGATCCTGCTCAGTGTGATTGTGGGTGGCAAACTCCCTGGAGGCTAAATAGTGGATAATATAATAAATCCAAGCCCACCTAAGAAAAAGCCCACCTAAAATCATCCAATTAGCAAAGTAAAAAAAAAATGTTTTTATTTGGTTTAGTTACAGACTGAATGATGTGTTTCATGGCTGTTAAGCTTTCTCTCCTCAACCAGAAGTAATGTGCATATTCTGTAACTAGTATGCAATAAGTGGTTATTAATAATATATCAACATAACACTGAATCTGTGTTAATATATTATTAACAATCAGTGCATAAGCAGCTGCCTCCCCCAGATACACTGCACAATCACTGCAGCTGAATAACTCCCTCCATGAGTCCAGCACTGATCTGCCAGCACTGGCAACTCACTGATTCATGTGCAGTCTCTGCAACACATTCCAGTACAAATGAGTCATGACTCATGTGCCGAGACACTGACTCGAGACACTTCACTCAACTGAGTCATGTGTTTCAACTCAGTTCAGTGAATCACTTTGCCCATTACTACTACATATTACATTTTAGTTGTCCCCTACTTGGGAACTGTTTCCGTATTGTGAGTCTACTCCCCCTGCTGGCCAGGACTCTACAACTTCAGCATAGCACGATTCTTGCCGTGAATGGATACATTTATGGCTAAAGCCCAACGAGGGGGCAAAAGTGTCCCAGGCCCCAAAGCGAGGGAGACCAGAGCCACACTGTCGACGACTGCAAGTCCACCGGCCTCACCTGCTGGGGGTGATATTCTGCAAGGTGTCTCCGACCCTGCTGCATATAGTGCACCATCGGAGGCCAAGGCTCAGGAAATCTCTGATTTGTTGTCACCCTTGTTGGATAAAAAGCTGGCAGGTATAAAAGATGCCATTGAATCTGCACTTACGCAACTCCCGTTTTGATGAAGCGGAGCAGAGGATTTCGAATGTGAAAGATGATCTACTCACTGCTAAAGCCACAATTGCTTCCCAGGAGGTCTCACTACAAGCCGTCCATGACAAGCTGGGTGACCTCGAAAATTGTAGCTGTCAAAATAACCTGCGGCTCATTGGCTTACCTGAATCGGTTAAACAACGTGATCTGTTGGATTTGGTCTCCACCTGGCTTCCGAAAGAATTAGATTGCTTTCCCCCTACTGGATCAATGTTGGTAGAGCAAGCTCATCAAGCTCATCATATTGGTCCGGATCCTTAAGCAAATCGTCGCAGGCCCCGTCCGGTCATCTTCAAGCTGCTTAACTATACGGATGAAGTACGCTTACTGGATGCCTATAGGAAATCGCAAGGCCTCACCTACCTTGGAGATAAACTTCTCCTCTTTCAAGATTTCTCTTATCAGGTGGCGATGCAACGTAGAGATTTCTCTCCTGTCTGCAAATCGCTGTTTGATGCAGGCATCCGCTTTGCTCTGCTCTACCCCGCTAAGCTGCCGGTACAACACAACGGCAAGCAATGTTACTTTGACTCTGTGACCCTGGCAAAATCGTTTGTCGCCTGCTGATGCTGATTGAATTTGATGACCCGCAAGTATTACACCCACATTGCACTGTGATGTATCAGTTATTGCTAATATTGCTGTTTTGCTTTACAAGATCTGAAGTGTACGCATTTGCTCCTACATGTTGTTCCTTGGGCAGCCTTTTGATCTTTTTCTATAGTTTGTTTTATATGTTTTCTATCTACCATGACGATGGTTATGTTATGCCTCTCCCTCTGTCCCTCCCTCCAATTCGCCAATGTTTCTGGTGTTCATGATTGGCCCTTTTGGCCTATTGTTTGGGTTTAAAAAATTAAGAAAATTGGTTGGACTGTAACATGTGATTTTTGTTTACGTTTGTTTCTGCTGTTATGGGTGTTGTTGCGAGATTGCACATTGTGTCCCTTGATGGTCCCCCTGCTGGCTGGGACAAGGGGGCCCATCATCTTTTCCATATTTAGTTCATACAATATGTTTCCTCAGTCGGGCATGGGTTGATATGGCCCCTCTCTAAACTGCATCATCTTCCACACGGGATCACATTAAGTTCCTCTCATGGAATGTAGAGGGTCTTAATACACCATTGAAGCGTAGAAAAGTGTTACAGCATTTAAAAAGGCTTAAACCAGACACAGTGGTGCTGCAAGCGACTCAATGGAGGGAAGGGGATCCTAACACTTTGCGGGACACATGGTTTACTGATTGTATCCACGTTTCCTATCATGCTAAGCAAAGGGGTGTGCTTCTGCTTATAAACAAATCTCTCCATTATACAATTCTTGACCATTTCAGTGACTCTGAGGGTAGATTTTTGTTTGTAAAGTTGTGCCTGGAAGGGGATGTATACACGATTGCCACTGTTTATGCCCCTACGAGCCCTAATAATGAGTTCTCCTCCGATCTATATGTTAAGCTACAGGATTGGGCTGAGGGACACCTTATCTTGGGAGGGGATTTTAATGCTACACTCAATCCCTCACTTGATAAATCCGGGGTGACTAGTCGCGCAACTCCGCCATCCACCCTTGCTCTCCTCCTTTCATCACTGAATTTAGCCGATCCATGCCGTTTTCAACACCCAGTGGAAAGGGATTATACATTTTACTCCCATCCTCACCACACCTCATTGAGGATAGAGTTCTGGCTTGTCTCCTCACCTCTTCTCTCCAAAGTGTGCCGGTCTAAAGTTCACGTTATCTATCTCCTCTCCTAGACCACTCTCCTTTAATTGGAGATTTCCATCTTATCTCATGGACTCTCATGATTTTAAATCATCATTACAGCAACACTTTTTGAACTATGTTGATGATAACATTCAACATGTTGACGATATTAATCTATTCTGGGCAACATCAAAACCAGTACTCCGTGGTCACATCATTGCATATGTTGCAGCTAAACACAAATGATTGAATCAGAGACTTCATGACTTAAGCTCAACTGTTTCTAATTCTTGTTCTACTATGCTTTTCAATAACACCTCCGACACTCGTAAGGTTTATACAGATACTAAAGCGATGTATGATCCGGAAAGGCACAATACTCGCTTGATTATCAAAGGAATCGGTACTTTCGGTGGGGTAATAAGGCGGGTAAATTACTGGCCTCAGTAGTTCACAGCCAACGTCCCCCAGTGACAATTAAGAAACTTGTCTCTGACTCAGGTCAACAGACCTCTACTTCTGATATAGCGAGGTCTTTCCTGGACTATTACACAAATCTATATACAGCCTCCCCTGACTCTCCGTCTTTAGGTATGTCTTTTATAAGACACGCTGGTGCTCCACGGCTGTCTGATGATGATAGAGATAGTCTGGTTGACCCCATATCCAAACAAGAATTGCGCTCTGCCATAAGCAGACTAGCAAAAGGTAAAGCCCCCGGCCCTGACGGACTTGGTGCAGAGTATTACAAAATACTATCCCCCCATTTATTGCCACATCTCTTGTCGTTATTTAATTCTATACTATCAGGCCACAACCCCCCACCAGACTTTAATCAAGGTAGGATTATTGTCCTACCCAAACCAGGCAAAGATCCTATGATGGTTCACTCATATAGACCAATCTCCTTACCAAATCAAGACCTGAAACTGCTAACTACCATTATCGCACAGCGTCTACAAGTTTTATTGCCAAAATTACTGCACCCCTCTCAGACTGGTTTCGTGAAAGGCAAATCCTCTGTACATAACATCCGACAGGTCATAGCCGCTTTAACACACTCATTATCCATTCCTTCAGGTAACACTCAGTTAGTTGTGATGCCGATAAGGCGTTTGACAGGGTGTCTTGGGCACACTTACTCCGGGTGTTTCATAGGCAAAATTTTGGTATGGGATTTATCACCTTCTTCCGTAGATTGTAGGATTCCCCTATGGCATTTCTCACCATTAATGGTTTAAATACGGATAGCTTTACACTCTATCGTGGCACCAGACAGGGCTGCCCCTTATCCCCTCTCCTTTTTAATTTAGCCCTGGATCCCCTGATTCGACATTTTTATTTATATACCCCATGGCATGGCATAACAGTAGGTACCACTACCCTCAAGGTTTCTGCGTATGCGGATGACCTGTTATTGTATTTAACTAATCCTCATGAAGCATTTCCAGGTTTTTTACGTCTTCTGCAAGACTTTGAAAATATATCGGGATTTCTAATAAACAAATCGAAAACCAAGGCATTAGCACTGCATGCAGGAGCTTCTGATGGCTGGTTTGATAGTTTCCCTTTTGTCTGGGCAGACTCATCATTGCAAAATTTAGGTCTTACTATACCAGTGAATCCAGCGGATTTATATAAATCTAATTTCCCTGGGGTGATAGCCCGTACATTATCAGACTTCCAGACTTGGCATAATCTCCCATTATCTTATATTGGCAGATGCCATCTTTTTAAAATGATTTCTTTCCCACGCCTGTTATATATTATTCAAATGCTCCCGTTGTTATTGGCAGAGTCAGATTTAAAGATACTGAACAAGGCACTTAGTACTTTTATTTGGGCCGGGAAAAAACCTTGGTTCTCTCTGTTCAAACTGTGTCAACCCGTCACCGCTGGTGGTATAAACTTACCTTGCATTCGCAGTTATTCATTAGCTGCTAACTTCAGGTATGCGGTAGATTGGATTGGTGCTACAAATAATTATGCAATCCCTGAGCTGGAACAGGCCTTTTGTCCTGCTGTGGCCTTGACCAGTTTACTACACATGAAACCTTCTGACTCCCCCCCCCCACCCCCCCCCCCCAATACTTCCAATAATTTGCTTCTTATCACTACATGCACTGCCTGGTGACTCTCCCGCTCACAGTTAGGCATTTCCACACATGACACTGTGTTTCTCCCACTTCCCCATACCGCTACTGCTCATATTTCTCTGACGTCCTAGTGGATGCTGGGGACTCCGTAAGGACCATGGGGAATAGACGGCTCCGCAGGAGACTGGGCACATCTAAGAAAGATTTAGGACTATCTGGTGTGCACTGGCTCCTCCCCCTATGACCCTCCTCCAAGCCTCAGTTAGATTTCTGTGCCCGGCTGAGCTGGATGCACACTAGGGGCTCTCCTGAGCTCCTAGAAGAAAGTATAGTTTGGGTTTTTTATTTTCAGTGAGACCTGCTGGCAACAGGCTCACTGCAACGAGGGACTAAGGGGAGAAGAAGCGAACCTACCTAAGTGGTGGTAGCTTGGGCTTCTTAGGCTACTGGACACCATTAGCTCCAGAGGGATCGAACACAGGACCCGACCTCGTCGTCCGTTCCCGGAGCCGCGCCGCCGTCCCCCTTACAGAGCCAGAAACAAGAAGGTGGTCCGGAAAATCGGCGGCTGAAGACTTCTGTCTTCTCCAAGGTAGCGCACAGCACTGCAGCTGTGCGCCATTGCTCCTCATGCACACCACACACTGCGGTCACTGATGGGTGCAGGGCGCTGGGGGGGGGGGGCGCCCTGAGCAGCAATAATAACACCTTGGCTGGCAAAACTAACACCATATATAGCCCCAGAGGCTATATAGGTGTATATTAACCCCTGCCAGAAACGATAAAATAGCGGGAGAAAGCCCGCCGAAAAAGGGGCGGAGCCAACTCCCTCAGCACACTGGCGCCATTATTCCCTCACAGCTTCGCTGGAAGGAAGCTCCCTGGTTCTCCCCTGCAGTCCTGCACTACAGAAAGGGTAAAAAAGAGAGGGGGGGCACAATTTAGGCGCAGTATATATATATTATAGGCAGCTATAGGGGAAAACACTCTGTATAGTGATATCCCTGTGTTATATAGCGCCCTGGTGTGTGCTGGCATACTCTCCCTCTGTCTCCCCAAAGGGCTTTGTGGGGTCCTGTCCTTTGTAAGAGCATTCCCTGTGTGTCTGCTGTGTGTCGGTACTGCTGTGTCGACATGTATGATGAGGATAATGATGTGGAGGCGGAGCAAATGCCTGTGAATGTGATGTCACCCCCTGCGGGGTCGACACCAGTGTGGATGGACTTATGGAAGGAATTACGTGACAGTGTCAGCTCCTTACATAAAAGGTTTGACGACATAGGACAGCCGGCTACTCAGCTTGTGCCTGTCCAAGCGTCTCAAATGTCATCAGGGGCTATAAAACGCCCGCTACCTCAGATGACAGATACAGATGTCGACACGGATACCGACTCCAGTGTCGACGATGATGAGACGAGTGTACCCTCCAATAGATCCACCCGTTATATGATTGAGGCTATGAAAAATGTTTTACACATTTCTGATGATACCCCAGGTACCACAAAAAAGGGTATTATGTTTGGTGAGAAAAAACTACCAGTAGTTTTTCCTGCATCTGACGAATTAAATGAGGTGTGTGAGGAAGCGTGGACTTCCCCAGATAAGAAATTGATCATTTCTAAACGGTTAATGGCTGCGTACCCTTTCCCGCCAGAGGATAGGTCACGCTGGGAAACACCCCCTAGGGTAGATAAAGCATTGACACGCTTATCAAAGAAGGTGGCACTACCGTCTCCGGATACGGCCGCCCTAAAAGAACCTGCTGATAGAAAGCTGGAAAGTACCCTAAAAGCTATATACACACACACTGGCATTATATTGAGACCCGCTATTGCATCAGCTTGGATGTGCAGTGCTGCTGCTGCGTGGTCAGACTCCCTGTCGGAAAACATTGATACCATGGATAGGGACAATATTTTGCTAACGATTGACCATATAAAAGACGCGGTCTTATACATGCGTGATGCACAGAGGGATATTTGCCGGCTGGCATCAAAAATAAGCGCTATGTCCATTGCCGCCAGACGGGGGTTATGGACTAGGCAATGGTCAGGTGATGCCGACTCCAAGCGGCACATGGAAGTTTTACCCTATAAAGGGGCGGAACTTTTTGGGGAAGGTCTTTCAGACCTCGTTTCCACAGCTACTGCTGGGAAATCGACTTTTTTGCCACAGGCTACCCCACAGCAAAAGAAAGCACCGTATTATCAGGTACAGTCCTTTCGGCCCCAGAAAAATAAGCGGGCTAGAGGCTCATCCTTTCTGCCGAGGGGCAGAGGAAGGGGGAAAAAGCTGCAGCACACAGCTAGTTCCCAGGAGCAGAAGTCCTCCCCTGCGTCCGGTAAGTCCACAGCATGACGCTGGGGCTGCTCAGGCGGAATCGGGAACGGTGGGGGCACGTCTCAGGTTTTTCAGCACACAGTGGGCTCTCTCACAAGTGGATCCCTGGGTCCTTCAAGTAGTATCTCAGGGGTACAGGCTGGAATTCGAGACATCTCCCCCCCGCCGTTTCCTAAAATCTGCCTTGCCGGCAACTCCCTCTGCCAGGGAGGCAGTGTTGGTGGCTATTCAAAAACTGTATTCACAGAAAGTGATCGTCAAGGTACCCCTCCTTCAGCAAGGAAAGGGTTACTACTCCACAATGTTTGTGGTACCGAAACCGGACGGTTCGGTGAGACCCATCTTAAATTTAAAAGCCTTGAACACTTATATCAAAAGGTTCAAGTTCAAGATGGAATCGCTCAGGGCGGTTATTGCGAGCCTGGAGGAGGGGGATTACATGGTATCCCTGGACATCAAGGATGCGTACCTGCATGTCCCCATTTACCCTCCGCACCAGGAGTACCTCAGATTTGTGGTACAGGACTGTCACTATCAGTTCCAGACGCTGCCGTTCGGGTTATCCACGGCACCGAGGGTCTTTACCAAGGTAATGGCCGAAATGATGATACTCCTTCGCAAGAAGGGAGTTTTAATTATCCCGTACTTGGACGATCTCCTGATAAAGGCGAGGTCCAAAGAACAGTTGGTAGTGGGGGTGGCACTTTCTCAGGAAGTGCTACAACAGCACGGCTGGATTCTAAACATTCCAAAGTCACAGCTGGTCCCGACGACACGTCTTCTGTTCCTGGGAATGATTCTGGACACAGACCAGAAAAGAGTGTTTCTTCCACTGGAAAAAGCCGAGGAATTGTCATCTCTGGTCAGAGACATTCTAAAACCAGGAAAAGTGTCGGTACATCAATGCACACGAGTCCTGGGAAAAATGGTAGCTTCGTACGAAGCAATTCCATTCGGAAGGTTCCACGCAAGGACGTTCCAGTGGGACCTGTTGGACAAATGGTCCGGGTCCCATCTCCAGATGCAACAGCGGATAACCCTATCGGCCAGAACCAGGGTGTCGCTGCTGTGGTGGCTGCAGAGGGCTCATCTACTAGAGGGCCGCAGATTCGGAATACAGGACTGGGTTCTGGTGACCACGGATGCCAGCCTTCGGGGCTGGGGGGCAGTCACAAAGGGAAGAAATTTCCAAGGACTGTGGTCAAATCAGGAGATTTCTCTTCACATAAATATCCTGGAGCTAAGGGCCATTTACAATGCCCTAAGCCAGGCAAGACCCCTGCTTCAAAACCAGCCGGTACTGATCCAGTCAGACAACATCACGGCGGTCGCCCATGTAAACAGACAGGGCGGCACGAGAAGCAGGATGGCGATGGCAGAAGCCACAAGGATTCTCAGATGGGCAGAGAATCATGTGTTAGCACTGACGGCAGTGTTCATTCCGGGAGTGGACAACTGGGAAGCAGACTTCCTCAGCAGGCACGACCTCCACCCGGGAGAATGGGGACTTCATCCAGAAGTCTTCCAAATGCTAGTCAACCGGTGGGAAAAACCACAGGTAGACATGATGGCGTCCCGCCTCAACAAGAAGTTGAAAAGATATTGCGCCCGGTCAAAAGACCCTCAGGCGATAGCGGTGGACGCTCTAGTGACACCATGGGTGTACCAGTCGGTTTATGTGTTTCCTCCTCTACCTCTCATACCCAAGGTACTGAGAATAATAAGAAGGCGAGGAGTGAAAACCATACTCGTGGTTCCGGATTGGCCAAGAAGAGCTTGGTACCCGGAACTTCAAGAGATGCTTACAGAGGACCCTTGGCCTCTGCCGCTCAGACAAGACCTGCTGCAGCAGGGACCCTGTCTGTTCCAAGACTTACCGCGGCTGCGTTTGACGGCATGGCGGTTGAACACCGGATCCTGAAGGAAAAGGGTATTCCGGAGGAAGTCATCCCTACCCTGATCAAAGCCAGGAAGGATGTCACCGCAAGACATTATCACCGCATTTGGCGAAATTATGTTGCTTGGTGTGAGGCCATGAAGGCCCCGACGGAGGAATTTCAACTGGGTCGATTCCTGCACTTCCTGCAAGCAGGGGTGACGTTGGGCCTCAAATTGGGGTCCATAAAGGTCCAGATTTCGGCTCTGTCGATTTTCTTCCAAAAAGAACTGGCTTCACTGCCCGAAGTTCAGACTTTTGTCAAAGGAGTACTGCATATTCAGCCTCCTTTTGTGCCCCCAGTGGCACCTTGGGATCTCAATGTGGTTTTGGCATTCCTGAAATCACATTGGTTCGAACCACTTAAGACTGTGGATTTAAAATATCTCACGTGGAAAGTGGTCATGCTGTTGGCCTTGGCGTCGGCCAGGCGGGTTTCAGAATTGGCGGCTTTGTCTTGTAAAAGCCCTTATCTGATTTTCCATATGGATAGGGCGGAATTGAGGACTCGTCCTCAGTTTCTCCCAAAGGTGGTCTCAGCTTTTCACTTGAACCAACCTATTGTGGTGCCTGCGGCTACTAGGGACTTGGAGGATTCCAAGTTGCTGGACGTAGTCAGGGCCCTAAAAATGTATATTTCCAGGACGGCTGGAGTCAGAAAGACTGACTCGCTGTTTATCCTGTTTGCACCCACCAAGCTGGGTGCTCCTGCTTCTAAGCAGTCTATTGCCCGCTGGATTTGTAGCACTATTCAGCTGGCGCATTCTGCGGTAGGCTTACCGCAGCCTAAATCTGTAAAAGCCCATTCCACACGGAAGGTGGGCTCATCTTGGGCGGCTGCCCGAGGGGTCTCGGCTTTACAACTTTGCCGAGCAGCTACTTGGTCGGGGGCAAACACGTTTGCAAAATTCTACAAATTTGATACCCTGGCTGAGGAGGACCTGGAATTCTCTCATTCGGTGCTGCAGAGTCATCCGCACTCTCCCGCCCGTTTGGGAGCTTTGGTATAATCCCCATGGTCCTTACGGAGTCCCCAGCATCCACTAGGACGTCAGAGAAAATAAGATTTTACTCACCGGTAAATCTATTTCTCGTAGTCCGTAGTGGATGCTGGGCGCCCATCCTAAGTGCGGATTGTCTGCAATACCTGTACATAGTTATTGTTACAAAAATCGGGTTTTGTTGTAAACCATCTCTTCAGAGGCTCCATTTTGTTATCATACTGTTAACCGGGGTTCCTATCACGTGTTATATGGTGTGATTGGTGTGGCTGGTATGAGTCTTACCCGGGATTCAAAAATCCTTCCTTATTGTGTCAGCTCTTCCGGGCACAGTTCCTAACTGAGGCTTGGAGGAGGGTCATAGGGGGAGGAGCCAGTGCACACCAGATAGTCCTAAATCTTTCTTAGATGTGCCCAGTCTCCTGCGGAGCTGTCTATTCCCCATGGTCCTTACGGAGTCCCCAGCATCCACTACGGACTACGAGAAATAGATTTACCGGTGAGTAAAATCTTATTTTCCTCGACTCGAGGGTCCTCTCCATACACCGTATGGTACAGGGGTGGTCTTCGATTAATTCATCATACTTTAAATGCAGATTGTTTGAAATTGTTGCCTTTTTCTCAATGGACTGAAAAATACCCTGACTTGTCTATTTCGTTATTTTCATATTACCAAATGCGGAGTTATGTTTCTAGTGTGCTGTCCCGCTTAACCACTACCACCGTTCTCAATGCTTTAGACCCCTTGATTAGGACCTCAAATAGTAAGGTTTGCTCAACGTCTTTATTATATTCCCACATAAAGAAACAATTGAATTTGGATACTATACAGACAGGCATGGCAAAATGGACCATAGATTTACCTACTATCTCACTTCCCTCACTCTTAAATGCATTCACTCGACTTAACAAAACGTTGGTTTCTTCTTCATACATAGAAATGCAATATAAACTGCTGCACAGAGCTTATTACTCTCCGAAATTAAGAATGCTGATGGGTGCTTCTTCTGATTCACAATGTTTTAAATGCACGGCCTCTGATGCTGACCTATTCCACTGTATGTGGTGCTGTCCTGAGGTTAAGACATTTTGGATGACTGTATGTAAGTACATTACAGATACCTATGGCATTACCACTATCCCTACACTTGAATGGGCCCTTTGTGACATATACATAACCCCTGTACAGACCAGGCCACGAGCTGGTCAACGAATGTTATTGGCCAAAATTGCAGAAGCTGTGAGGAAGACTATTTTGTCTCAGTGGATCTCCTCTGACACTTTGACAGAGGCGGATTGGCCATAGGGTTTACAGGGAAGATTCCCGGTGGGCCGACGCACCCGCAGGGCCTGTTTTGTTTGAGGACATGTGGTCCTTTTTATAGACATAATTAATAAGATGCAAAATAATTTGCATATATGAAAATTACTTTGCCACTTAGCCTGTGATTGCAGATGATCTAGTGCATGCTCTGTCTGCCTGCTTGGCCGACATATAAGATTGAGTGAATAGTGATTGGGATACGGTTGGTGTAATAAGCAAGAAAATATATCTTTCTAAAGAATGATATAAATTCTGAAGATGTATCATATAATGTGCTCATAATATTTAATTTTATTTATTTTTAACTTCCCCCTTGATGCTGGACATGCCCTCTATCTGGAACGTCTTGGGGGGAGGGTGCTGCTGCCATGGCCTATGGCTAGACCTTACATCTCTCGTGCTGCCCATGTGGGGCCACTAGTACAAATTTTTCCAGGGCCGCTTTTTGTTCCCAATCCACCCCTGCACTTTGACATTATCGCTATTACTGCCCCGAATCTCTTACTTATTCCACATGGACTGGGTTTAGATGTCCCTTAATAAGGAACTAAAAGCAGAAAAGTTCTTTGACATTTGGCTGCCACATGTCAAATACTTGTCCCCTTCCCTTCGTAATACGCTGCGAACAGCAGTGTCTCTGACCACATGGTATAATCTCGAAGTACTTGCATCTGGTCGTCCTTCATTTTAAATTGAAGGGGGAAAAAAAGTACTATGTCTGTTTTTTGTTACCTTGTTTGTGTGGTGTTCACTCTATCGTTGGCAGTGTACCCTCTACTTAATACATCCTTTACTATGTGATGCCTGTGTTTTCTCATGTATTTGCTACTCTGCTTGGCACAATGTGTTTTCTCGATGATTCTACTGTATTTACCTTATCAATTGGACTTTGTAATTACATGTACAGTTCTCCAATAAAATATGTTTGAAAAGGCCACGGCGGCAAGCGGGTAGGAAGCAGGACATAGGAGCTCCCCGGATTATTAATCCTGATCCTCTCCTTGGGCTCCCCTAAGACTGCATTCCGGCGCCTACTACTCCTAGCCTCTCTGGGGAGGCGGCGGGCATCACTGAGAGACCTCTGCCTGCGTCTCCGGCCAGCGCCGTCTGCCGTCCGGACTTCAGGCCTAGGCCGCCAGCACATCCCCGGCCTCAATTTGCGGGACACGGCCGCGCTGCCGCGGGCACGCGCGAACGCGGACCCGCGGAGAAGACTGTTGCTATCTGCGGTGTGGGGTGAGCGGCGCCCTCCCCTTGCACCCCCTGGATCCCATACTTGGCTGCTCCTGTCCCCTGGCGCCCGGGATCAGTGTGACTGAGTGGAGGAGTTGAGGCTGTGGGCCCGGTGGCCATCTTGAAAGTACCTCCCTGCACTAATCCTCCTGCACTGCACTGCTCTGGGACTCTCGAGGGGCTGCAGGGCTGGATGGAGTGATTCAGGACACGCTGCCCTGTTTCTCATTGCCCAGCCTATATTACAATATAACATTTCCCCTTGGATCCCCCTGGCCCCCCTCCCCTCTATGATTCATTACAGGATGCCTGGGGCCCTGGTGCATTGCTGATACTGCAATTACTGTCCATTGCTGAACTTCATGACACTGAATACCTGGGCTGTGAGTGCTGCTTGTACATTGATATTATGGTGAGGGGTGGTCAAAGCGTGGCGGCGGCTAAATTGGAGAAGTTCGTCCGCCAGCCTCCCACCCAGCCGACGCAGTCCTCTCCTAAAACCTCCCCTTCTACCCGACCCGTTCCCCCGGCCGGGGCCGATTCGGGTGCGGACATGCAGCCATCTGCCCCTTCCATTCAACAAGTCCTGGAGGCCATAGCGGCTAGCGAACAACGCCTGTCGGACAAAATGGAGAAGGTGCAGTGCGATTTATCACTGTTACGCTAGGATGTCCAGCATGTCCGAGAGAGAGTGGGCGAAACAGAGACGCGGGTCTCCAACCTAGAGGACCTCACTGGCCCCTTGCAGCGGCCTGTGTCTGCTGTCTCCCAACAAGTTTCGGCTATGCAATCTAAACTCCTGGATATGGAGGGACGCCTTCGCAGAAACAATGTGAGATTCGTGGGCTTGCCTGAAAAGAAGGAAGGGGCACATCCCGAGGATTTCCTGGAGTCCTGGCTGAAAGAGGCGTATGACGCTGAATCCTTTACGCCCCAGTTTGCGGTGGAACGGGCGCACCGGGTGCCATTCCAGCCTCTGCCCCCGGGTGCACCTCCGCGAACATTTATTGCCAAGTTTCTGCACTATAAAGACCGGGACTCCGTCCTGCGCCTGGGCCGAGTGAAGGGCCCCCTGCTTCGAAATGGTGTCCGGGTGTCGGCGTTTCCAGATTTTGCAGCGGATGTCCAAAAGGATCGGGCCCAGTTTCTGCCCATCAAGCGGCGTCTTCGTGACCTGAGTCTTCCCTATTCGATGCTGTTTCCCTCCAGGCTGCGTGTGGTGGCGGACGGGGAAACTAAGTTCTTCAGTTCTCCGAGGGAGGCGGTGGCCTGGCTGAACAGATACGCTCCGGGTACCCGCCAGATGGCTCCGGACTGACATCCAGTGTCCTTTCTACACCGGCCTACAATATGCAAGTATAAGTCCAGGGAGCTTCCCTTTGAATTAGTTGTTCTGGACTTTGCTGGGTAGTGACTTTTACGCATCGGGTTTTGTATTGTGGGGTTTTGTTTGAATCTGTATGCTACGCATAGCATTGCCGTAGGCTTTCAGATCACCAAGATTCTGTTTGGGATATGTGTATGCCACAATTCGGGGAGGTATACGGGGAGGGGGGATGTTGTTGGGATGATGTTTGTTTTTCTGTTGTTTTTCTATTCCTTTTTTTCACAGTTTTTTGTTTTCCATATGGCTATTTACCAAATTGTGAGGTGACGAGGTGCTATTTAAGTGGGTCTGGCTCGGGACTTGGGGCCTGCGGATGATATGGTTCCAGGGATGGTACTAAATATGGGCAGATAGATACTTGGATAATGGTGATGGGGGGGTTCCTTTCTCACCCTGTGGGGTCTCTGAATGCTGTGTCTCAGATGACACAAAGGACGACATGTCTGCCCTAAAGATTTTGGCATGGAATGTCCGGGGCATTAATAATAACGTGAAGCGATCCTTAGTATTCCAAATGATTAAGAAATATGGCCCGGATATCATCTGTCTGAGTGAAACTCACCTGGAGGGAAATAGACTATTGTCGCTCCGCAGGCCTTGGGTAGGCTGGGCGTATCACTCCTCCCACTCCTCCTCTTCCAGGGGGGTGTCGGTCGTGATAAAGAGAACTGTACAGTTTGAATTAATTACGGTAAACACGGATCCAAATGGTAGGTTCGTGTTTCTGGAATGCAAGCTGAACTCCCGTAATTTCTTTATTTTGTCTGTTTATGTTCCTCCCCCGTTCTCATATGATGTCCTGCAGAAGGCAGCCTCATTTATTGCTTCCTCTCCACATACTCCTGTTCTTTGTTTAGGGGATTTTAACAACGTGTTGGACGCCTCTCTGGATAGATGGAGGTCTTCTCGGGATTCAGGGGCGGGGGGTGGCCAATCTATATCCCAGTCTAAGTTTACGGATTTTATAGATAGCATGCAATGGGTGGTTGTCTGGAGGGCTCGCTACCCTTCGCTTAGGCAGTACTCATGTTTTTCCAGTACGTACGGCTCCTTCTCCAGAATCGACCTGGTCCTGGTCTCGCCCAAGCTCCTACCTAGCATAACGGATGTTCATTATGAGGCACGGGGGGTGTCCGATCATTCGCCCCTGTTGCTGTCTCTCGATGTGGAGTGCCGGAGGGGACAGTCATATTAGAAGTTGCACCAGTCCTGGCTGGTTCAGCTGGGAGAGTGCCCGGATTTACCTTCTAGATGGGAAGGTTTCTTTGCAGATAACGCGGGCTCGGCCCCCACACCGGTTGTATGGGATGCGTTCAAAGCTTATCTACGTGGTACACTGATAGGCAAAATAGCTGCCCGCAAGATAGAGTACAGAGCGACGGAGAGACAGCTTAAATCTGAATATAGGGATCTAGAGACCCGCTATTTGACTCAGGGAACCTCTGCGCTAAAGGCAAGGTGGCTGTTAGCTCAGGAGGCCTGGCTGGCTCACCTTTCGGATAAAAATGCACGCTCCCTTTTGTTTAGGGCCACCAATATCTATATGCAGGCGGACAGGCCAGGTAGTTTATTGGCCCATTTGGTGCATTACGACCGTCCTGGGTCCACGATAGTGCAGATGTCTGGCCCTGACGGCTCCATAGTAGATAATACCCCCGACATAGCGCAGATGTTCCTTTCATACTTTAAAGAGGTTTATGACTCTCAGTCGACGTGCTCCGTGGAAGACTTAGACCTGTACCTGTCCAATATACCCCTTCCCAGGCTTTCCCCCGAGGCTAGGGATATTCTAGACGCGCCCTTGACTTTGGAGGAGGTGACGGCGGCGGTGGGAATGTCTCCCAGTGGCAAATCTCCGGGAAGCGATGGCATCCCCACTGAGCTGTATAAACAATACATACAGTTCTTTGGCTCCAGGCTGTATGAGATGTATACAGACATATTTGCCACTGATTAACTTCCTCCCTCAATGTCTGAGGCCGTAATTATAGTACTGCCAAAGCCCGGTAAGCACCCCAAACTAGTGGAGTCCTATAGGCCGATCTCCCTTATCCCTACCGATGCCAAGATCCTTGCAAAAATCCTTGCGGTTTGGCTTAACTTGGTCATTACATCTATAATACACCAGGATCAGTCTGGCTTCATGCCAGGGAAATCCACGTCCATTAATTTGTGCAGGCTATACACTATCTTGCAGGCTCCCCATGACTTCCCCTCGGACGCGGTTGTGGTTTCACTGGATGCGGCTAAGGCATTCGACAGTGCCGAATGGCCATATCTATGGAGGGTCATGACATGTATGGGCTTCGGCCCTAATTTTATACGATGGATCAAATTGCTGTATCAAAGCCCACGCGCCAGGATCTTGGTTAATGGCTATGTTTCTTCCTCCTTTACTTTGACTCGGGGCACCAGACAGGGATGCCCCCTCTCCCCAGCCTTGTTTGCCATAGCCATCGAGCCCTTGGCTTGCTTGGTTAGATCGCACCCGGACATTGGGGGAGTTGACACGGGTCCATGTACTGACAAAATAGCCCTTTATGCAGACGACCTGTTACTTTTCTTACACGACTACAGTGTGGATATGCCTGCCTGTAGTGTTGCAGGTCATAGAGACCTTTGGCGACTTTTCTGGTCTCCGCATAAACTGGTCCAAATCATCTATAATGCCCATTATGGGCTCTCCTCCCCGGGCTCCGAGGATTTCCCTGCCGCTGAGCTGGACAGGCCAGTTTAAATACCTTGGGATCCAGGTTACTAATGACCCTTCGGACTTTATATCCTTGAACCTTGACCCACTTGTACAGATGATTGTACGCAAGTCGAGGACTTGGTGTAAACTCCCGCTGACAATGACAGGTAGGGTTAGCCTTATTAAGATGATAGTTCTGCCCAAATTACTGTATGTTCTTTCGCAATCCCCTATATACATATTCCCGGCCTTCTTCAAGAAATTAAACAGTATACTAACATCTCTGATATGGGCCAATAAAAGGCCTCGAATAAAGTTAAATACCCTCACTAGACAAAAAGTTGATGGCGGATTGGCCTTGCCTCACTTCCAACTATATTACTATGCGGCCCAGCTGGCACACATCAGTATCTGGTTGCGGGGAGGAGAGGAGGCCGGTCTGTGCTGGGCGTTTCTCCGATGTTACTACCCGGACCTTTCTCCGGTGCAGATTCTAGTGGGGGGGAGCGCTTCTCGGCTGTCCCCTCCTATTATTTTTCAAGCCATGAAGATTTGGCTAGCTTTAATGCGTATGCTTGGGTACGATAGCATGGACCCGGATACTCCCCTTTGGCACTCTGCATCATTCCATGAATTGGGGTCTCTGGAGGGGGGGGGGGGGGGGGGCATATTCTGTAACTTCCATATTCCAGTTGTATAACAATGGTACAATGAAGTCCTTTCAGCAACTAAAGGAAGAGTTTGGTCTCCCAAACACTTACTTTTATAGATTTTTATAGCTCAGGCACGCTTTACAATCGCAGTTCGGGGATTCTCCCCCGGTGCTCCTCCCCTTCCCCATAAAGACCTTTCTATGCTCATTGGGTTGGGTCAAGGTGATCTCCTTCACTTACTCGTACCTTATAAAAACAATTCATGCAGACCCGCTCTCGAACCTTCGGGAACGCTGGGAGCGTGATCTGGGCCCCATGGATGCGGAGGACTGGGAGGTGGCACTGGGGAATTCGAGCCAGGTCACCAAATCACTACGGTTCCAACAAATCCAAATCTTTATATTGCATAGATCATATATGACACCGAACAGGCTGGCCAGATTTGGGGCTGGTGGCGCTGCCGCTTGTCCTAAGTGCGGGGCCGCTGGCGGATCATTCTGGCACCTGGTGTGGGAGTGTCCATCCTTGCAGGCGTTTTGGGCTGGGGTCGGGTCGATTCTGGAACATACGGGAATACCGAGAGGTATGCTGACTCCAAGATTTTGCATTCTCGGAGTGGGAGGAACTGACTCGGGGCTTAAGTGGGAGGACTTGTATGCACGTAGTATCTGCGCCCTCGCCAAGGTGTGCATTGCGCGGACATGGATGGCTCCACATTCCCCTACGATGTCTGCATTTAAGGCCCTGGTGAATGACACAGTATTGAAGGATAGGTACATTTATATGAAATCTAATGCCCTCTCTAAACACGAAAAGATATGGTCCTCTTGGATTAACTCTATTTATTCCTTTCCTGCCCTTAGAATTTAAAGATTTATAATTTAACCTAAATTACCGTACGCCTTTTACAACGGCCCGGTTGTCTGGGACTCGTGGGAACGAGCCAGGCTCTTCTCCCATATTCTACACTATAGGGATAATGCACCTCACCCCGCATAACTGTAGGAATGTAGGCTTGACGGAGTTGTTTTGTTTATGGTTTATGCTACCTTTATTTTATTTTTTTCTTTCTCTTTTTCTCTCAGGTGTTTTGTAGGCTGTATTAGGCCTCATAGTTGGGGGGGGGGGGGGGGGGGTTTATCGCAGTATCTCGGGGAGAAAACAAGAAATGTTAGTATGTGTTTTGAATCTTGTTAGCAGACTTCAGAGAATCTGGTATCTGTGGGTTGACACTATATGGACCCGCGACTACTTGTTGTACCACGCATATACATATATTGTTGAGAAGGATCTGTCCATGCATATATTGTATAACAATAATTGAAGTTCCCAGTATACACTGAAATGTCTGTAATGATTTCATTCTTGTTGAATAAAAATACTCTATAAAAAAAAAAAAAAATGTTTGAAAAACAAAACAAAAACAAAAGTAGAACAGTGCTGGTATAACAATGCCCTTTCTCATACTCCCCCAGAGACCTGGCAACACATAGCTCACCAGCATAGGTGATATCACCGTAAAAAGCTACTTACATAAGAGCCGCCATTTATCAAGCCTTGGAGAGTGATAAATAACACGGTGATAAAGTACCAGCCAATCAGCTCCTAACTTCCATGTCAGAGGCTGTGTTTGAAAAATGACAGTTAGGAGCTGGTTGGTTGGTACTTTATTACTGTTCAATTTATCACTCTCCAAGGCTTGAAAAATCTGGGCCAAGGTTAGTGATTTGGAGAGTGATTAACGAGAGTCAGAGGAAAATATAAATTATTGACAGTTATACAAACCCGTCATCATCCTACTTAAAATACTGGCAGGGATTCAACTAAAAATATCCACCCCTTTCGGGCCGTCTATCTATCTATTTATATACACAGGCGGATTGGGATGGAAAACCAGCTTGGGAAATTTAGGGAAGCAGCCCTAACGGGGGTGGGGTCTGTTGAGGGGGTGGGGTCTTTCGACGGGTAGGAATCCCTCCTCATAGTTCCTGATTCTGAATTGGATGCAGTTGCTGCCTTCCTTAAGTCTTTTGCTGCATTTGCGGCTTTATGCTAATGCCCAGAGCCAGATTAAGGTATGCATGGGCCTGGAGCTGAAATTTATGAAGGGCCTATTATGTGCTGCAGCAGGAGGTGTGACCAGTGATGTGGGAACTTAGCTCTCTCACTGCCACCTTCCTCCATATCTGATTGTTGCTTCCTCCATTCCCACCCACCTCCCTGAAAATCTCTATGACTGCCTCCTCCATAGCGCTCTCCTTACCCCATCCAAAGCTGTCTCATTGCTAGTTCCCTCCATATCTCACTGCCCACCGCATTGCTTACTCTGTCCCATCCCAGCTCACTCTGTTCCGCTCACATGCCCCCATTACACCTCACTGCCTCCTGACTGCTTACACTGCCCCATCACACCTCACTCCCCCACAACAGCTCATCCTACTCTCCACACACCTTACTGCTACCCCTGCAGCTCACACTGTCCAATCACACCTGCCTGCTTGCCCTGCTGCTCACTGCCACCCTCATACCTCACAGTGTCTTTTCACACCTCACTGCGCACCTTGCAGCTCTCTCCCCCACAGCCACAGCTCACTTTTCTCCCCTCACACTATACTGCTTCCCCTGCAGTTCACTGACACCCTCGTGCCTCACACTGCCCCCCTCACAGATCAGTTTGCAGCTTGCACTGCTCCCATCACACCTCACTGGTCAACCCGCAGCTCACTCCCAGACCACAGCTCATAACCAATTTGATGCCCCAGGGAAGGTTTCTATTGGTGCCCCCAGCAGATAAGCCCCCCTTCCCCGGTGCAATGCACTGGCTGCACTGCTGCTAGTTCCACCTCTGACCCAGCACCCTTTGCTAGCATAGCACCCAGCAGCACAGATTGGCCACCACCATGACTCCACTGACTCAACAGAAAATGAGAAAGATAAGTAATGGGAGTGGGGAAACGTGAAAGAAGGTGTGTAGGGCAAGAGGAAAAGTGTGAGGGGCACAATGGTAAAAATGGGTGATTGTGCAATTGCAGCAGCTGGTAGGGAGGGCATATATAATAAGAGGACTAAATGGAGACAGATAGACATATAAAGGAGAAATATACAAAATCGCAAATGGGGACAGATGGAGAGAAATAAGCAGACAGAGGAGACACTGATACTGGGGAAGGGTAGAGGAATGGACATAGACAGTAGGGCAGTGTGGAAGGCATATATAGAAGGAAAGAGGCTGGCACAGACAGGGCAAGGGCAGAGAGGCTGGCTGACACAAGGCAAGGGCAGAGAGGCAGGTGCAGATAGGACAAGGGCAGACAGACAGGTGCAGACAAGGCAAGGGAAGACAGGATGCAACAGATAGGAAGAGGCTGGTGCAGATAGGACAAGGGCCAATAGGCTTCAGCAGAGAGGGCAAGTGAGAGGCTAGAACAGATAGGGGTAGGCTTGGACTGGCCCACAGGGGTATGGGGGAAACCACCGGTGGGCCCCATACCTGCCTGGGGGCCCATCTCCTGCTCTAAGGATCAGGTTCCAGACTGTGCACTTGAATTATACATCATACATATGTTACCTTACACTGGACTATGGTGTATTTTCTACAGTGCCTTGCTGTTATTAATCTGTTATTAATCTGGTACATTATCATGCATGCAGCATCTGAATTTACTGTATATATTTATGAAGGGGCCCAGATGTTGCACTCTCTAATGGTTAGTCAAACCAATGATATGGCAGGCGACACACTCTCCTCCGGCTGGCCACACCCCTGAACATGGGCCCCTACCACTGCATTTCCCCGGTGGGCCCTACATGCCCCAGTCCGACACTGGGTAGAAGGTAGAAGGGGGGGGGGGGCTGGACTGCACAACCTATTACTAAAGATTTCAAGAGGTGCTATCATGCTGAGGCTTCTAATACTATGCTGGAGGAAGCAGGGGCGTAGCCAGAACTTTCTGGGCCCCATAGCAACATTTTGAAAGAGGCCTTGTCCTGATGCTTCTAGAGAGACACCTCACCGCAGCAGGTTTAATTTTATGCCCCATAGTAGTGCCCTAGTTCACGTTATGTTACGTTATGTGGCTGCCAGTACACATTATGCAACACAGTACCCCCAATTCACATTATGACATAGTTTCCCCAGTTTTTATTATGCCACATTACAGTGCCCCCAGTTGATATTATGCCACGCTATAGTGCCTCCACTTCATTTTGTGCACCAGTTAATATTATGAAACATTATAATTCCCTCCAGTTCATTTTATAACACATTACAACGGACAGGTCCCAGGCAGGGCCGGCGCCACCATTAGGCAGCTGCCTATGGACGCCGGCCACTGGAGGGCGGCACACAACGCTGCTGATGAATGCTGCCTTCATAATTCCTTTAGCTGTGCTCCTCCTCTTCCTTAAGAGATGAAGAGCACGGATGTTGTGGCCACCTATCAGCTGTCACTCCCACTCCTCCCTCTGCAAACCTCTCTCTCTCCTCCCGCAATAGCATCCGAGCTTCCGCGACCTCACCCGCCTCCTCTCCTCCTGCAATTGCTTACCGCATATTACCGCCCCCGCCCCCCCTCATCCCCCATCACAAATCGGATCTGATCTCCTGATCCGATCTGCGGTACAGTGCACTTTCGGTTTCTGTCCTTGGACAGCCTCTCCCGCGCGGCCGCTACCTGATGTCCCAGTGCACATGCCGCAGTGTGACTGACACAAGCGCCGCCCTGTAGTACAGCTGCCTGCAGAAGCCGCGCTCAGCTCCGTGAAGGCAGATGATGATCGTGACTGAGTGGCGGGATGTGGCGGCTGCTGCTGCTGCTGATCGGGGAAGGGGTGCCCATGTCCTGCAGTGCTGAATAAAAAGGTATGCACTGCCACAATGACAATTTTAGCAAATTCAATTTGGTGACTTGATACTGTATATATATCTCTATGTTTGTATTTATATACTAGTTTCAGACAGGTCACCTCAGTCAATCCCTGCCCCTGCTTGGCTCCACCCCCTCTCTGCTGTTTACCCCAGCCTTCCCTTTCATGGCTCAACTCCCCCTCCTTCCTCCCATCACTTCTCTGTCCCAGTCTATCCCAAGGCGATCCTGCACATTCATCCCAACTTCTTCCCTCCCACTCCCCAGTCATGGTTCAGTCACAAACCCTTCACCCGTACTCCTCCCACACTCACTAACCCTGGTGACCAGTCAACCTCTCTGCAGCTGTCCCGTCTCACACGTGTGTGTGTGTGTGTGTGTGTGTGTGTGTGTGTGTGTGTGTGTGTGTGTATATATATATATATATATATGTGTGTGTGTGTATGGGATGGCATCGGTATCCTGGCGCTTTGGATGCCAGCGCTGAGAGAAGACCAACAGCGGTATCCCGATACATAGAATCCCAACACCTGCTAGGTAAGTACTCTAACCCTCCCCTTCTGTCCTCCTAATCCCAACCCTCCTAACCCTTCTTGTAGTGCCTAAACCTAACTCCCCCCTTCCCCCGCAGCCTAACCCTCCCTGCCATACTTACGATCGAGATGCCGTCAGTAAGAATTCCGGCACCGATATTGTGATTGATGTTGGGATCCTAGCGTCAGTCTACTGGCCAGTGTTGGGATTCCAGCATCCCAGTATTCCAACTGCCGGTGGTATGCTAACTGGATCATTATCTATCTATCTATCTATCTATCTATCTATCTATCTATCTATCTATCTATCTATCTATCTATCTATAGTAATGTGGGTGGCACTCCGAATCACCCAATGAAATACTGCAGACATACATTAGACTAAATTGCGGTTAACTTTTCAGGGACCTTATTACTGTGCATGTGGTTCTTCTGACTTTGAATGGGTTCGGTATGCTTTACCGCCGTTCAGGATTCTGGCAGTCAGGAGACCGACGCTGGGATCCCATCAGGCAGAATGCCAGTAGGGAGCGCAGTGCGTCCCCACGTGGGCTCACTTCGCTCGCCACACTATTCTATTCCCCATCAAGTGGTGGCGTGGACCACCACAGGAGTAGGAATACCAGGCCTCGTTCGGAATTCCGACCGCCGGCATTTTTCCGGGTGTTGGGATTCTGGCACCAGTATCTTGAACGCCGGGATTCCAACAGCCGGTAAATTGATGGCATCACATATATGTGCGTGTGTGTAATATGTTTATGCGATTTATGGCACTGCAGCGTGCACATGTCCACTATCTCTTTGTGTAGATTTAGACCCTTACCAGGCCATTTAATTTATTTTGATCTCTGTATATTTGGCCACTGTTGCGTACACTGGGCTCTTTACTAGCTTTTGCCCATTTGTACCTGCTAGTTAGTGCACCGGTGTGTGTTCAGGGTTTTGGTATTGTCCACCTTTGGAGATCCTATTAACCCTCTTTGAGGTCTGTGTGACATTACGCAGGGGTTGGGTATATCCGTTTTACATGGCACTGCTGTGTGCTCTTATTTATCACATTTGTCTTTTTTTGGATTATGTTTGTTTTGTATGTGTATTTTATATTTGTATTTCTATTTTATTTTTTAATTTGTTACTTTTCATTTTTTTGTTTCATAATTTTCTTGTCCTTTTGTATTTCACATTCTGCAATTTTGTGTATTGTCATGTGTTTTATCAGCTGGCGTGATGTTTCTTCTATTACTGCTATGTTAACAGAAATTTGGTTTGGTTCCGCACAGGAAAAATGTGGTAATGATGAACATAGATTAATACACAGATTGTAGAAAACTGCACAGTGAACAAGCCACCCTGGTGAAACGGTCCGTCTGTGCTCAGTGATGCTGAACTCTTTCTAGCTCAGATCACTTTTAAGACTCCCTGGTATTGTATGTGCCCATTTGGACTCCAGTTATTTAACTGATACTGATATATAATCAATATTGTTTTTTTCCATGTTTGCTATTTTTGATCCTTAATTATTGTTCTAAACCATTTTCTGGTATTTCCTTTTAAATGTAATACTTTTTTGCAGAATCCTTTCTGCATAAACAGGGTCTTATACCCATTTTGGTAAGCCTTTACCATGCAGCCTGTGTTTACTTTCCTTTTTCCAATTAATCGTTGATTTCATGATTGTTTTATTTCATAATTTACTTAATTTTTTGTTAATTTGTGATCTCACCACATTACCATTTCTTCTCCTTCTTCTAATTTTCCCACCACCCTTTTTTTCAATAGGTAAGCCTAACCCACCTCTCTCATCCACTGTCCGCTATATATCTATATAAGACAGTGGACAGCAGAAGGCAGGGTTTCCTCCCTATTCTGAGCATATCTCACTTCTATTTTTAGTACCCTCTCATCCAGATGCGAGACCACTCTCTGCAATGCTCACAGCAACAGAGAATCTGCGCTAGAAACTGGACAGCAGAAGTACCTTGTTGCTCACTACTCATTACACTCTCTCATTTGTGTCCTAGTGTTTATTACTGCCATATTTCAGCAGCAACGCCCAATCTCATCCGACCTTGGAAGCTAAGCGCTGATAAGCCTGATCAGTACCTAGTAGGGTGACCTCTTGGGAATATCAGGTGCAGTAAGATTGTGACCTCTGATCACAAACAGCAGAAGTGTTAGAGCAACTTCTGAAACTTACCTATTCCTTATCCAACTTTCCCGCAAATCTTCTATTTATCTACAATTGGCTTTGCCTTTAGGCTTATTTATCAATGCTCTTTTGTATCTTTAATAATCATACTTTTATCTTAAATGCTTTGTTATCTATAAGGATCTAGCCTTTTAGCAAACAGAATCTCTACCAGGTGATTACCCTCAGTCATTTGACATTTCAATTATGAACCTTTGTGCCTCTCATCTATTCTCATGAGGTTTTAGACTAGGTGCTTACCTACAATTATCACTGCGGTGATTATATGTACATATCATTTACCTCTACTCCAATTTAGAATTTTGATTAACTCAGGCACCTTAATAATATTAATTTTTTGTAATTTTTTATGTTTTTCAGTATATTTTTCACCACAGGTGCCCATCATTTTGTATCAGGCTTATCCTGATTTCTGTCAATATATATGTTTACTTTGTGTTCTTGAACAATTTTTTTGTATCAAACTCCTCATTACTTTTATTCGTTATTAATTAAATGTTAAGTTTTAATAAACTTATTTCAAATTTCTAAGCGTGCCCCAACACAGAGTCTTTCTTTTTTCTTCTCTTTGCTTATCTATTACTGCTATGCCATGTGCTGTGGTATATTATACTATTAATTGTCGTATGGCTTGTCTTATTGGTGATACCCACTGTGCTGTTATTGCATTATTAAAGTTCTTCTCCCACATATGTCCTTTTCATGCTGTCCTGTATGTTATCAGTCTTCTGCACTAGATTCCCTATTTTTACCACATACTGACAGCCTCTGTGCTGTCGGAGTTTACGTTATCTTCCTTTGTAGGGCTGCACGCCACTATGTTGCTATTTTGTTTGTATATGTTGTTATTTTGTTTCTGTCTGTAGTTACTATGTTTCAAGATCTTTGTTTCTAGTATTGCCATGCATACCCCCGCTGATGTTTCACCACTATTGCAGATACAGGACGCCAGAAATTATAGGGATTAATCTGTTGCCTGTGCACCTCCAATACATACCCCGCTCATTGTATATGCCACAGAGAGCCACACTGCTGTAGTCAGCACGGACGGTGTAATGGTTAGCATTACCGCCTCACAGCACTAAGGTGATGGGTTTGATTCCCCCCATGGTCCTAACTGTGTGGAGTTTGTATATTCTCCCTGTGCTTGCGTGGGTTTTCTCCGGGTACTCCGGTTTCCTTCCACAATCCAAAAATATACTGGTAGGTTAATTGGCTCCCAACAAAATTAACCTTAGAGTGAATGTGTGTGCGTGTACAAGTGGTAGGAAATATAGATTGTAAGCTCCACTGGGGCAGAGACTAATGTGAATGGCCAAATATCCTCTCTGTAAAGCGCTGCGGAATATGTATTACAAATAACTGGTAATAATAAATAATAGTCATGTGGGGTCGTTGCCACACAAAGAGCTGCAGAGAAGGGGGCAGGTGTAATGTTGGTGTGAGCAAGGACAGTATGCCACGTTGGAAAGACCTTGTACTGTCAAGGTCCGCACTAGCCGCGCCGAGAGCGCTTGTTCGGTACAGATGTAGCCACAATGAGCATGGCTACATCTGTATAACAGTCACATTAACAAGGGGTTTGTTCATTCATAGACTCTCACATTGCACTGTTCATGTAAGCGGGGGAAATGGAGATTTATGAAGGTAGGTTCTAGTCAAACAATATATAGAGGCCACACCCCTTGTGCAGACCACACCTCCACAACACTGGTTACACCCCCCACATCACTAGTCACACCTTTGCTGTGCTGGTCACACACCCTGCGGCAGCACACTACAGGCCCTTCATAAATTTCAGCTCCAGGCACATGTGGACATTAATCTGGCAATGGGCGGGATACCTGTCTTGAAGTTGTGTTGGGATGACAGACAGAGGAAAGTCACATGTGCAGGCTCTCTCTGTCCTGTGCCTGTGTCAGCACAGCCTGTCTCTCTCATCAAAGCAAAAGACAGGCTGTATTATTTTTTTGCTCTTCTGTTACCAAGTTGAATATTAGGCTCTGGGTTTATATATATATATATATATATATATATATATATATATGTATGTATGTATGTATGTATGTATGTATGTATGTATGTGTGTGTGTATATATATATATATATATATATATATATATATAAAGGGTGACAAAGCTGGGAGCAGGGCCGGATTCTAAGAAGGGTGACAGGGGTGGACATTCCAGGGCCCAAACACAAAGTACCCCAAATCAGCCCCTGGCACTGCAAAAAAAAAATTGGAGCACGGCATTTAGCTGTGTCTCCATTCTACCCCCCTCTTTGTCCACCAAGGATCTTCTCACACTGCCCAGGTCAATTTTGCGGGAAGTCAAATCCTGCAAGACACTGTCCTGAAGCATGAAGGGGATTCAGCCCCCTCACCTGCTCCACCTCTGGCTGAAGGCGTGCGCTGTGTGGTATGCGGGCATTGGCTGGAAGAGAAGTAGAATCATCTCTCACTCCTGCACCTGTGTCTATATACCCGCATCGCTACTTGTTCCCTTCCTCCAGTGGGACCAGTGCTTAGTAGATGGCTCTGTGCTACTGGCGCTAGGGGATGAGACGGCATGACATCTCATCCCGCAAAAAGGCGACGGTGTGGGACTTTGGAGACTCGAGAAAGATTCTGAATCTGCCTGACCGTGGTGGGACCTGCAAGTCAGCACTAAGGTCAGTGAGGGGGAGACAAATATATATATATATATATATATATATATATATAATCAGGCTTACCATCTATAGGGAAATAGGCATTTATACACAAGGATAGGTTCTACCTATTATTACCAGTTATTACCACTTATTTATATAGCGCATACTGTACATATTCCACAGCACCTTACAGATAATAATTGGCCATTCACATCAATCAGGACGCCGCATCCATACTTGCACCTCAGGGACTGGGTAGTGGTGGTTGCGTGGGGGGAGAGGGGAGAGTGGGGGGGGGGGGGGGTTATGGCTGAGGTTTTGCCTAGGGTGCCAAAAACCCTTGCACCGGTCCTGGTCCCAGGGCATACTTAGACGTATTGCAGACCACAAGGTAAAAGTTTGTAAGGGCCCCTTTGTACCACCCAATGGTGAAAATGTATATAACACATGTAACTGTGACAGGGAAGGTGGCCCCTCTCAGCTCTGGGCCCCATAGCAGCTGCACTCCCTGCACCTATGGTAGCTACGCCCTTGAGAGGAAGAGAGATGCAGATGCACACTCTTAGCACTAAGAACACTGATAGTAAAAATTATTTAATTGAACCCTCACAATTAACATGGAGTATAATTGAAGTTCTTAGCACACATTTGCGCAAATATGCGGGCCCATGTACCGCAAACCAGGTGACTTCATCACATGGGTCCCTACCATTCCTAATACCATCACATTATATAAATAGGAATGTTAGGGAACCATGTGATTAGTGCATATTTGCACTAAATGTGTGCTAAGAACGTCAATTATACTCCATGTTAATTGTAAGGGTTTATTTAAATAATTTTTACTATCAGTGTTCTTAGTGCTAGGAGTGTGCATCTGCATCTCTCTTCCTCCAGCACAGATAGGGGTAGGACAGAAACTGGAGCAGTAGGGGACAGAGAGCCTGGTGCAGGCAGAGAAGGAGCAAAATAGCTGGTGTTGGCTAGAGAAAAACAGATAAGAATTAGCAGAGGCTGCCACTACAGGGGATGGGCAGAAAGGCTGGTGCAGACAGAGGATGGGCCTATGCCCATAGGTTAGGCTAGCTCAGAGAAAGAGAAGAGAGACTAGCTTGAATAGCCAATGGGCCAAAAGGCTGGTACAGAAGAGGGGAAGAAAGGCTGGTGCAGACAGATAACAGGCAGAAAGATTGGTGCAGACAGGATGGGCATAGATGCTAGCTCAGAGGAAGGGAAGAGAAGCTGGCAAAAACAGTGGATTTGCAGAAAGGCTGGCGCAGACAGTATGGGCAAAAGGCTGGTACAGAAAAGGGGAAGAGAGGATGACGGAGACGGATAACAGGAAGAAAGTTGGGTGCAGACAGGATCTGATGGCGCAATCAGCAGATGGGCAGAAAGGCTGTCACAGACATGATGGGTAGAAAGGCTGGCACAGAAAAAGGGAATAGAGGCTGGAACAGACAGATAATGTCAGAAAGGCTGGTGTAGACAGGATGGCCATAGAGGCTTGCCCAGAGGAAGGGAAGAGAGCCTGTGCTTTTGCCTATGCTTAGGGCTGGCACTGACAGCTCACACGTATCCCCTTGTGCCTCTCAATGCTCCCCTTACACTGCTGTTCTCACACTGCTCCACTCATGCCCTTCACTTCTCCCAGTATACCCTTTAAGTAGACCAGCGGAGATTACGATAGGGCCTTTGCAGACCAAGCATTCCTTTTTGCTAGCTGCATCAGCTCCGACTAATCTACTTGGGAGAGATTTATTGTGTAAAATGAGGTGTGTCATATATTGTACTCCTGAGGGTGTCTTCTTGGATATACCCGAGAATCATGTTCAGGAAGTGCAGGATATGTTAGACACCCCACAAAGGTTAATGTCACACTCTGCTGTTATAGACAGGTGTCCATCCAAGGTAGAGGAAATGATCTCCCAGATACCGGAATCCCTCTGGACCAAAGATGGATAAGACACTGGATTAATGGCAAATGTAGCTCCTGTAGTAGTGCACGTAAAAGATGGTAGGATAGCTCCAAAAATCCCACAGTATCCTCTGAAGCCAGAGGTGGAATTAGGAGTGTACCCAGTCATAGAGCGCTTGCTACTACAAGGCATCCTAGTTAGGACGTCCAGCACTGCCAATAGTCCCATCTTCCCTGTGAAAAAGAGTGGGGGGAGGGGTTACAGGCTAGTGCAGGATCGAAGGGTGATAAACAAGATAGTTGAGAGCCAATTCCCTGTAGTGCCAAATCCAGCTGTCATTCTCATGCAAATTCCCCCTACTGCAAAATTTTTCACTGTAATTGACCTCTGTTCTGCTTTTTTTTCGGTCCCTCTGCACCATGACAGCTAATACTTGTTTGCATTCACATACAGGGGAGTACAGTACACCTGGACTCGCCTACCCCAAGGTTTCATTGACAGCCCAAGTATTTTCTCCCAGGCTTTGCATGACTGTTTACAATCCTTTCAACCTGAGAGCGGGTCTGTGTTAATACAGTATGTAGATGATTTACTGCTGTGTTCTGATTCACTCGAATCGTCCTTGAAAGACACGAAACAGCTTCTGTTTCACCTTTCTAATACTGGACACAAGGTTTCAAAGGACAAGTTGCAGTTGTGCCAGACCAAGGTAAAATATTTGGGACATTGCTTGACACAAGGACTTAGACACCTCACCACTGATAGAATACAGGCGATTCGCGACATGACTCTGCCACAAACCCAGCAACAGATCCGCACTTTTCTTGGAATGTGTGGGTACTGCCGAAACTGGATCCCAGGGTTCTCCATACTGGCTTTACCTTTGCAGGAAATGATCTCCTCGAACAAACCAGATCGGATCTCTCACACAGATGAGTCCGAACTGGCATTTGAGAGACTTAAACAGTGCCTATCACAGGCACCTGCATTAGGCATGCCAGATTATGGGAAACCCTTTGAATTGTACGGTACGGAAAGTGCTGGGTGCGCGGCTGGTGTCCTAACCCAGAGACATGGTGATGCCAGCAGGCCGGTAGCTTACTACAGTGCACAGTTGGACACCGTAGCGCGGTCTCTCCCCACATGCTTGCGAAGTGTTGCAGTGATAGCCTTGCTAGTGAGTAAAAGCGAAGACGTAGTGTTAGGACACAACCTGACCATCCATACACCTCATGCAGTGTCAGCCTTACTGAACTCTGCCCAAACCAGACATGTCTCATCTGCACAGTTTACAAGGTGGGAATTAGCACTAATGGCCCCTGTAAACATCACCATAAAGAGATGCAGCGCACTAAATCCTGCAACTTATCTGCCAGGTGTGCCTGGACAGGCACAAAGGGTGGAGGATGAGAATGATGGTGAAGGAGGATTTAGTACAGACACTGACACACATGATTGTATGGAATACCTGAACCAAACTTTCACTGCAAGACCCGACATTAGTGACAACCCACTGGAAGGCGTAGATTTTACTTTTTACACTGACGGTAGTTGCCACAGACAGACGGACTCGGGAGACCTGTGTGCTGGATACGCAGTCGTAGATGACAGAGGTATCATAGAAGCTGAGCCCTTGGGCCCACCGCACTCAGCACAAGTTGCTGAGCTGGTCACCCTAACCAGAGCGTGTGAATTGGCCAAGGGTAAGTCAGCCAATATATATACAGATTCTAGGTATGCCTTTGGAGTAGTGCATGATTTCGGGGCCCTATGGCGCCTCAGAAATTTCATGACGGCAGCTGGCACACCTGTAGCGCATGCATCCTACATAAAAAGGCTTCTAACAGCGATACAAGAACCAGACAGAGTGGCTGTTATCAAGTGCAAAGCCCACACTTACAGTCAAGACCCAGTGTTACTTGGTAACAGCCGGGCAGACGAAGCTGCTAAATCAGCAGCCAGCACCCCCATACAAACAGATATCACATCACTGATGATATTCAACACCGTCAACACACAAAAATTAAGTGAAATGCAAAATTTGTGTTCTCCACAGGAAAAGGCAGTCTGGAGGTCAAAGGGGTATGGCCAGGAGTCCTCAGGACTCTGGACAGATGGACAGGGTAAGCCAGTGGCCCCCAGTGCATATCTTCCAAGCTTAGCTGAAGCGGCACACGGTCTGACTCATCTGGGTAAAGAGGGTATGTGTAAGCTGGTAAGAGCCTACTGGTGTGCGCCAGGATTCTTTTCTCATGCGGGTAAGAGAGCAATGACATGTCTTATCTGCTTGAGGAAGAATATTGGAAAGTCAATACCAACAGAACCATCCCATATCCCGCCGACAGACGGCCATTTCCAGGTAATACAGATTGATTTCATACAGTTACCACCCTGCAGAAATGTAAAATATGTGTTAGTCTGTATTGATGTGTTTTCCAATTGGGTAGAAGCGTTCCCTGCTGCCACAAATACTGCTACATTCACTGCAAAGAAAATTGTGCAGGAATTTGTGTGTAGATATGGTATCCCTAGAATAATTGAAAGCGATAGGGGTACCCATTTTACAGGTGAAGTCTTTCAGGTTATGTGCAAACTGATGGGAATTAATAGCAAGCTGCACACTCCGTACCGCCCACAGGCGAGTGCGAAGGTGGAGAGAGTAAACAGCACTATTAAGAACAAGTTGAGCAAAGTGATGGCTGAAACTGGATTGTTGTGGCCAGAAGCTTTGCCACTTGTATTGTACAGCATCAGAACCACTCCAAGGTCCCCACTTAACCTATCACCCTTTGAGATTCTTTTTGGTTGACAACCCCATGTAATGATTGACCCCCAGGATGATTTGAAATGCAATAACGAAGTGACTGTAAAATATATGGTTAAGATGAGCCAGCAGCTGAGGAATCTAAACAGAAATCTAAAGCTGGTGATTCCTGACCTACCAAACAGTAATTGTCATGACATTGAACCTGGGGATTATGTAAGGATTCAAAATTTTCTACGCTCAGGTTGCCTCATTGACAGGTGGGAAGGACCGTATCAAGTCTTACTAACCAGCACGACAGCATTAAAGGTTGCCGAAAGAGAGACTTGGGTCCACTCGTCCCACTGTAAGAAGGTCGCTGACCCAGAGAGAACCCATGACAAAGAGCAGAGTGTAGAGAACATCGTATCACTGGCGTGTCTGTTCAGGGAAGGCTGAGAGGCAGGACTGTTGTCACGGCACCTGAGCGCGGAGAACAACAAGACCAGAGGCGCACCAGTTTTATTTTTCCTTTTTATTATTTTCTCCATCTCCCATTACCCTCCTTTCCTCCTCCTTCTTGTTCCCTTTCTCTTCCCTTAACAAGATGGACTTACCCCAAGAGACTGCGTTCCGGGTTTTCCTGTTAACCCTGTTGTTGACCAGAACAGTCTGTTTCGGTGAGAGTCCCAGAGAGGTCGAGAAAGGATCTGGAATGGGTTCTGATGGCGAGGACGGACTTGTAGAATTCCAAGAGCAACACATCACTCGAGCAAAGGCGAGTATCAGAAAACGATCTGGTAGTCAGGAAACTAGGAGGCACTGTGAAGGGTTATTGGCTGAGGAAAATTGCATTTGTAGGAATTGTGAGAACATAGTTGAGGATGGGTGCATCCAGAGATGTCAGTCCAGCCTTAATATCAACATGGACCGTCATCCATTGAGTGATTATCACTCACTAGTGGGTAAGGTCTTAAACCAAACAGAATGCTGGGTGTGCTCACAATACCTCAAGGTCAGAGCAAGTCAGGATTAGTACCGTACCCTTTAGCAATAGATGAGGTACTCGAATTACGAGGTGGGAGACCGGTGGACAAGAAATTTAATATTTCTAGGCCCCCTAGTTTGAAGCTCCACCAGTATCATGTAGATAGATCCTTGGTATGTTTCAACATTTCCAATTCCCGAAAACCAGGAAATTGGGAGGTGACATGGAATAACCAAACCATGGCATTTTCGCACAGAGCTGATAGGATACCCGTAGACTCTGAACTTATACGCCAAATAGCCAACATTGGAAGGTATTTTCGGTATAGGTATACTCAAGGAAGCAAGACCATGCGGGATGGAGAAGTATCACCAGGGTACTGTGCTCATATCATACAGCCTGATACTTGTACTGAACAGATGAGAGAGTTAGGGATAGGATTTTTCACTTGGAAAGTTTGCAATATGGTAATGTCATATTCTGTCCCATATGTTCTCCCTGATGATGCTTATTTCATATGTGGGAGGAAGGCGTATAAGTGGCTTGCCCCAAACTCAGAGGGATTGTGTTACATTGGAAGAGTGTTGCCAGAGGTCATGACCATAACTCATGATAAGATGAAAGACGTTCACCTCAGTGCTCAAGCTCCTTATACTCATACTCATTATGAACACATCGTTAAGAGACACCTCATAGATAGGACAGAGCACGTAGCCTCTGATTTCATCCACGAATCCACCGGGATTCAATTCCTTCTCGCATTAGACATCACCCGTACTGCCAGAGGAATGATAAATTATAGGTATATCCATGCGCTAGCAAACCTAATAGATAATATCACTGAGATGTATGACGACACCTTCAGGTATACGGGTAGGGAGTTGCAAGCCTACAAAATGGAACTGATCCAGCACAGGATGGTCCTCAATTATATCACAGCCGTGACGGGTGGGTACTGTGTCACTTTGGCAACTCAATATGGTGTGAAGTGCTGCACGTATATTACAAACAGCACTGATGACCCAACCGAGATCATCGATCAAAAGATGGACGATATCTTGCAGTTGAAGTGGGAGTTCCGAAGGAGACACAACCTTACCCTGACTGCTGTGAGTAATGAACTGACCGGCTGGGTCTCATGGTTGAACCCACGCAATTGGTTCTCAGGTTTAGGAGAATGGGCACAAAATGTTATTATGAGTGTAGGAAAGTTTCTCCTTCGTATCCTGGGAGTCGTCATAATTATTGGCTTGATATTTAGGTGTGTTCGAATTCTAATGCGGCGCAAGCACGGCACAAAATTGATGAGTCTAAGGAGCGGGGGCATTGTTACAGCAGCAGATTTAACCCATCCATAGAGACAATGTTGTGATAAGGATTGCAAAAGAATTCCACGACCCGTTTCTTTCACCAGTTTTTCCTTTGTTTCCCCCTCAGCAAAAATACACCCATCCGGAAAAGTCTTCGATCAACACCCAAGAATGATTATGAAAATGTTATGTGAATGTATTTTAGATATGTGTCTAATCTTCATCTCTACAACCTTCAGTTAGTGACACACATAGTCGACAGGTGATATCCACATATATTAGCACTCACATATGTTCCCCCTCCATGTATCATCAACTAAATGTGCACCCCATTTGTTGGAACAAGAAGCCGAAAAGAGCTCGGTAGTGTTTGTTGGCCCACTTACAGACCCTTAATACGGGATAAGAAGGATTTAATGTATACTTCGCAATACCTCGAAGCTTATTTAGAACATTTACGGCACAATGATACATGCCCCTCAGACATGGAGTCATACATACATGCTTTTACTATCTCATTAGGTCATACATTTCCCTCCTACACCTCTCCTCCCACCATCCAATCATCTGTAGATATTGTATTGTATATATTTTTCTGTTTAGTGTTTAGATAAGTGGCAGTTATTGTTGACTGCCAAAGGGTGGACTGTCAAAGTCGAAAAATATTGTAATGCATACATCATGTACTAACCACACACACATGCCAGCTGCGCGTGCACTTGTTCCGCCATGCGTGCACATATCCGCAATTTGCGTATGATCGCTCCCGCGATCCTGCGCGTGGTATGGGTATTTACGGCGGAGTTTGTGAGTGCATAGAGGGTTATCGAAACATTACATATTTAACCCAAATAGTGCACATTTTACACATAGCTCCCCTGCACCACATCAGCAAGTATCAACCGTTTAAATGATTCCAGGACTAAGGGATTCACCTTTGCATGATAGGAAGGGACAGACAAAGGTTATAGGGTGATGTCTAGTATCCAGCTGTAGGGTATTTTAAGGGTAACATTCCGGTGTTGGTTAGAGAAAGATCGCATGTTCCTGCGTATAGTTATGTGCAGAAGTAGAATATAGATATAAACTGTATTTACTGTATATTATGTATGCGGCGGGAATCCAGAGGAGACCACCCACAAGGGTAGTTGGGAAAGACATCGCCCACTTTTTCAAATCAACCTATGACCTCTCCTGTAATGTAAAGATGCATCCAATGAGCAAAGGGATTACAGTAACCATTGTATTGTTTATGGAAGTTGTGTATAAAAAGCCTATTGCTGCCTGGCCGGTCAGAAGACTCTGAACGCTATCTACCTGATGAGTGGAGGACTGGTCCAGGTTGCGCAAGCGAACATTCTCACGTATGTACATTGACTGTAGCCATTATTCTGTTGTAGATTTATCTTGTTAGCCTTGTAGTGTATAACTTGTACTGTTATCCCCTTTCAAATAATCCACTGTGGTGTTAGAACCCAGCGGTTAACTACAAATCGGTGTGGTGTCCTCATTTCCCTGCTAGGGTTTAAAGTGTATTTAACTGTATAAAGTTTAAGTGTATTGATAAGGTGTGTACGCACTGCGGGTACTTAATACCGTCAGCGCTGCGTAAGGTTTAAGGTGTAACATCATTGCAGTGCTTTGCAGCACAAAGGTTTAGAGTGTAATAATATCATTGCATTGCATTACGAATAAGGTTTAAAATTTATCATTAGTGTGTGCGCGCGCTGTGCGTTCTTTGTACACCCAGCGCAGCGTGTGTACGCTAAGTACGTACACGGTACGGGACTCTGTACGCAAATAGCGTGCGAAGTGCGTAGCGTGTGTATTAAAGGTACGGTCGCAGCGGCTCCATGGTAAAAGTGTATTTAGAGGTATAGCTTTATGGTTTAAGATAATATTGACATTATCAAAGTATACTATCCATCCATACCTGTGGTGCATTTCAGTTGTGCGCAGTATATATAGTAGTAGGCCATTGCTATTGATACTGG
This sequence comes from Pseudophryne corroboree, assembly GCF_028390025.1. Taxonomy (NCBI): domain Eukaryota; kingdom Metazoa; phylum Chordata; class Amphibia; order Anura; family Myobatrachidae; genus Pseudophryne; species Pseudophryne corroboree. The sequence goes on from NC_086444.1 coordinate 232,152,122, forward strand.
CATATAATTCCACAAATTAAAAAATGGAGAACAAAAATGTGGAGGTTAAAATAGGGAAAGATCAAGATCCACTTCCACCTCGTGCTGAATCTGCTGCCACTAGTCATGGCCGAGACGATGAAATGCCATCAACGTCGTCTGCCAAGGCCGATGCCTAATGTCATAGTAGAGAGCATGTAAAATCCAAAAAACAAAAGTTCAGTAAAATGACCCAAAAATCAAAATTGAAAGCGTCTGATGAGAAGCGTAAACTTGCCAATATGCCATTTACGACACGGAGTGGCAAGGAACGGCTGAGGCCCTGGCCTATGTTCATGGCTAGTGGTTCAGCTTCACATGAGGATGGAAGCACTCATCCTCTCACTAGAAAACTGCAGTGCCACTCCTAGATGGGCCAGGTGTTTGTGTCGGCCACTTGGGTCGCTTAGCTTAGTCACACAGCTACCTCATTGCGTCTCTTTTTTTCTTTGCATCATGTGCTGTTTGGGGACTATTTTTTTGAAGTGCCATCCTGTCTGACACTGCAGTGCCACTCCTAGATGGGCCAGGTGTTTGTGTCGGCCACTTGGGTCGCTTAGCTTAGTCACACAGCTACCTCATTGCGCCTCTTTTTTTCTTTGCATCATGTGCTGTTTGGGGACTATTTTTTTGAAGTGCCATCTTGTCTGACACTGCAGTGCCACTCCTAGATGGGCCAGGTGTTTGTGTCGGCCACTTGGGTCTCTTAGCTTAGTCACACAGCTACCTCATTGCGCCTCTTTTTTTCTCTGCATCATGTGCTGTTTGGAGACTATTTTTTTGAAGTGCCATCCTGTCTGACACTGCAGTGCCACTCCTAGATGGGCCAGGTATTTGTGTCGGCCACTTGTGTCGCTTAGCTTAGTCACACAGCGACCTTGGTGCGCCTCTTTTTTTCTTTGCATCATGTGCTGTTTGGGGACTATTTTTTTGAAGTGCCATCCTGCTTGACACTGCAGTGCCACTCCTAGATGGGCCAGGTGTTTGTGTCGGCCACTTGTGTCGCTTAGCATAGCCATCCAGCGACCTCGGTGCAAATTTTAGGACTAAAAATAATATTGTGAGGTGTGAGGTGTTCAGAATAGACTGAAATGAGTGTAAATTATGGTTATTGAGGTTAATAATACTATGGGATCAAAATGACCCCCAAATTCTATGATTTAAGCTGTTTTTGAGAGTTTTTTTGTAAAAAACACCCGAATCCAAAACACACCCTTATCCGACAAAATATTTTCAGGGAGGTTTTGGCAAAACGCGTCCGAATCCAAAACACGGCCGCGGAAACGAATCCAAAACCAAAACCCGAAAAATTTCCGGTGCACATCTCTAATATATATATATATATATATATATATATATATATATATATATATATATACACACCCCAGGAATCTGTTCTATAGGAAAATAGCAGGTGCATTTAGTGCATGCTTGCCTACTCTCCCGGAAAGGCCAGGAGGCTCCCGAAAATCGGGTGGCACTCCCGGGGAAGTGGGCAAGTCTCCCTTATCCTGCTTTCCCCCAGCCGCACCCCCCACTCACTGCCACCTGCACTCCCGCAGCATCCCGACACACAGGAGAGGTGGTCGCTTCGCGCTAAATCGTGTCATCGTAGCCCCATCCTGCTTTACAATGCCAGTAATGTGAGCATTGAAAAGTGGGGGGTGGGGCTATGATGACTCGATCACATCACCGCGCTCTGACCCACCTCCTCCCCACCCCCCTGCTGTGTGACCTGGCTGCTCCGTCAGGAAAGTAGGCAACTCTGATGAAGTGACAAACTACAATTTACTGTTATCACATATATGTAAGCATCATTTAAGTATGTGTTAAATAAAATAGCTACAATAGTTTCCTCTGTGAGGGACAGTTACCATGATGACCAGTAGCAATGACTATACACCATGTTGGTGATTATAGAAAACACTAGGCGATTCATCGCGCCCTACGGGCGCTCTTCACACCGTCGTTTGTGGCTACGCCCCGTTAACCCCTGCACTCCTTTGAACATATGCAGGCCGGTAGAGAACAGATGCAGAAATGCAGGGCAATATAGAGGGCATACAGAAAAGAGAGAGGCGTAGGGGGGAAGGGGGGGGGGGAATGTACAGAAACGCTGTGCGATGGGTAAAGGATAGGGAGAGGCAGGGTGGTAGGGAGAGGATAAAGAGAGGCAAGGTGTTACAAAACAAAATACCGGTGGGTGCTGTGGGTACCACGGGTGGGGAAGGGGTGTTGCGGTTGGGGAAGGGAGTGCTGCGGGTGGTGGAGGTGAGGGTGTGGGTGCTATGGGTGGGGGAAGGGGCAGGAGTGCCGGGGGTGGGGGAGGGACGTGTGCCGCGGGAGGGGGGCGGATGTGAAGGATGCTGTGGGTGTTTAGGTGAGGGAGGGGCGTGTGGCACGGGTGGGGGGCGTATGTGGTGGATGCCGGGGGGAGGGTGGTGGGTTGCAGGGGGGAGAGGTGGGTATGGGGGTGGTGCGGGGTTTTTGGGGTTGGGCCGGTGGCTTTTGCTGGTTGTGGGTGTTACGGGAGACGGCGGGAGTGCCGTGGGTGGGGGAGGGGTGTGTGCCGCGGGTGGGGGGCGAATGAGGTGGGTGCTGTGGGTGGGGGAGGGGCGGGGGGTGCGGATGTGGTGGATGCTGTGGGTGGGGTGGAGGGTGCAGGGGGGGGTAGGTAGAGGTAGGTGTGGGGTGGGGGAGGTGGGGGGGTGCTGCGGGTGGGGGAGGGGTGGGTGGGGTGGAGGGTGTAGCGGGGGGAGAGGATGGTATAAGGGTGGGGGTGGGGCGGGTGGGGGGAGGGGCATGGGGTTTTGCGGGGTGTGGGTGTTACGGGTGGGGGAGGGGGCGGGAGTGCAGCGGGTGGGGGAGGGGTGTGTGCTGCGGGTGGGGGGAGGGGTGCTGCGGGTGGGGGCGGGAATGCCTGCGGGTGGGGGAGGGGGTGGGAGTGCCGCGGGTGGGGGAGGGGTGTGTGCGGGGAGTGGGGGAGGGGGCGGGAATGGTGCGGGTGGGGGAGGGGTGCCGCGGGTGGGGGAGGGGTGCGTGACGCGGGTGGGGGAGGGGTGCGTGTTGCGGGTCGGGGATGGGTGCGTGCCGCGGGTGGGGGAGGGGTGCGTGTCGCGGGTGGGGGAGGGGTGCGTGTCGCGGGTGGGGGAGGGGTGCGTTCCGCGGGTGGGGGAGGGATGTATGCCGCGGGTGGGGGAGGGGTGTGTACCGCGGGTGGGGGAGGGGTGCTGCGGGTGGGGGAGGGGGCGGGAGTGCCGCGGGTTGGGTGGATGCCGCGGGTGGGAGGGTGCGGGATGCCGCGGGCCGTGTGCCGTGGGTGGGGGAGGGGTGCGTGTCGCGGGTGGGGGAGGGGTGCGTGTCACGGGTGGGGGAGGGGTGCGTGCCGCGGGTGGGGGAGGGGTGCCGTGGGTGGGGGAGGGGTGCGTGTCGCGGGTGGGGGAGGGGTGCGTGCCGCGGGTGGGGGAGGGGGCGGGAGTGCCGCGGGTTGGGTGGATGCCGCGGGTGGGAGGGTGCGGGATGCCGCGGGCCGTGTGCCGTGGTTGGGTGGGGTGGATTCCTGTCTCCCAAATCCCCAGCAGTGTCCCGGATCAGAGCACCCACCTTTCGGGCCAGGCGCATCACGCACAGCACGCAGCTCAGCACAGATTGCCGGAACTCCTCATATGTCAGCCAGTCCCAGAGCCGCTGAAGCAGGATGGAGAGGCGGGACCCGGCCCAGCGAGCCCCCTTCCTGAGCTGCCGAGCGCCGGACGCGGCCGCTCTACTGCCCAGAGCCCGGAGCAGCACGGAGCGGAGCAGGAGGAGCGGGGCGGGCATAGTGCGGGGGCGTCTGGGGGGAGACGGGCAGCGGTCCCAGAGGGAGGGGACTGTCCAGCCGCCGAGATCTGTGCCTGTGACTCCGCCCAGCGTTACGGGCACAGAGTCACAGACTAAGGCAACTATATAGGAGATTGCTGTATAGTTGCACAATAAACTTTACAGTTTTTAATAAATGTGGTAAAGTAATAAATCGCCTACCTGCTGGGACCTAACAGTGTGTAGTCTTTCATGAAGCTAGACATCTCTGCAGGGGAAATATAACGATTAGCTGTAACCCACCAACCTCCTGCAGCAGGTAAAAAAGGGACACTTGTGTCTACGGGTTGGGTATGAGTTACCTGCGGTCGGCATGCCGGTGTTCAGTATACAGATGCCAGCATCCCGACAATTGAAATCCCAACAGGGGTGAGCTACCTACAGTATGTTCTCCCTTCTCCCCTAACCCCTATCCCTCCCTTCCCGCAGCCAAACCCTAACATCTCCATTTGGTTCCTAACCCTAACCTCCCCCGTTGCCTAAACCTAACACCCCCTTTCCCGCATCCTAAACCTAACGATCCCCCTTAGTTTCTAAACTTAACCTCCCCCTGGTGGTGCTTAACCCTAACCCATTAAAACAGTAATGTTTATTAAAACATTAATATAAAAAAACAACCCAGGTTTAAACAAAAAAAAGTTTTTAAATATTTTTTTCCAACCCTGCTAATTATCTATCTATCTATCTATCTATCTATCTATCTATCTATCTATCTATCTATGATAGATAGATAGATAGATAGATAGATAGATAGATAGATAGATAGATAGATAGAATATAATTCACTGCTGTGCTTGTCTGCACTGATTGCGAGGTGCTCCAGTTGGATCTTGGCCAGATTTTAGGGGGTTTAGGGTCCCAGTTAGGACCTTATGGAGCAATGCACCTGGCAGAACTGTGACTCATGGAGCCTGTTCTAGGCCTTCCATCGGATGATTTTGGATCAAAACATTACAATGTGGTAACTTTGGATCTTACGAGACATACTAGGGAGATTGGGTCGCAGTCGGACCTCACATCAGTGTACACTGGCCAGATATTTGACCCAGGGGCCTGTTTGGGGTCTGCCACTGGATGGATTGGGATGAAAACTTTACAAAATGGTAACATTGGATACCAGAAGACATATTAGGGGATTGGGGTTCTGGGTGTTCCGTAGGGCAACTGGCGACACCTCAAAAACAAAAATGACACTAGGCAGCCACCTCATGGGTGTGTTGGAGGAGCTCGTAAGCTACTGATTATTTTAAATACGTTGGCAATTACATACAACTCATTGATAACTTAATAACTGGAAAATTTAAAACCGGGCAATGCCGGGTACTTCAGCTAGTCTATAGATATATAAAAGGTATGTATATATGTATATTCTTTATAGGCTCTTACATGCCTTGATGGATCTGGACCAAACTTGGTACGCATACCCTTCATTATCCAACTTAAAATTCTAGTTGAGTTTCAAGTACAAAAAAATACACCCATTACGGGGGCCAGGGCCCAAATCACGAAAATGCATATAATGAATAATGTAATGATAAAGCGATATCATTACATTAGTCATTATTAAGAACTATTGTGGATCCTAATGAACTTGGGACAAGATTGGGTAAATGGAGCGATAGTTTTCCCAATGTCTCTGTGGAATTAATGTTGGGTGCTCTGAAAAATTAATAAAAACTCCTCTCAGCCCCAACTTATGGGCAATGTTGCTGGAAGACCTGGTGTGAAAGAAAGAAAGAAAGAAAGAAAGAAAGAAAGAAAGAAAGAAAGAAAGAATATAAACAATAGTATTAAAGAAGAACAAAGGAAAGAAATAAGAAAACAAGAACAAGAAAGAAAAAGAAAAAGATTAAAGATAGTAATAACGAAGAAAGAGAAAAGAAGAAAGAAAGAAGCAGAAAGAAATAAGAAAGAAAGAAAGAAAGAAAGAACGAAATAAAAGAAAGAAAGACAAAAGATGGAAAAACAAGAACGAAATAAAAAAGATAAAAGCTAGTATTAAAGTCAATAGAAAGAAAGAAAGAAAGAAAGAAAGAAGCAGAAAAAAGAAAGAAGGAGAAAGAAAGAAAGAAAGAAAGAAAGAAAAACGAAGAAAAAAGATAAAATATAGTATTAAAAAAGAAAGAAGCAATAAAGAGAAAAGAAGAAAGAAAAAAGAAGCAGAAAGACAGAAAAAGAGTAAAGAAAGAAAGAAAGGGAAGCCCTGGTGGATTGGAGCCTACCAGGCGAAGATGCCAGCTGCCCTGGAGGTCTGACATCCACCAGGCAAAGACACCAGTAGCCCTAGAGGCTACGCAAAAGAGCTACATAGCCGCCAGGCGAAGACACCGGAAGCCCTTGTGGGTTGGCACCTGCCAGGCGAAGACGGCGGATGACCTGGTGAGAAAGAATGAAAGAAATGAGAGAAAAAAAAAGCAGAATGAAAGAAAGAATCAGAAAAAAAAGAAAAAAAGATAAAAGATAATATGAAAGAAAAAGAAAGATGCGGGTAGACCTGGTAGGTACGAAGGAAAGAAAGAAAGAAAGAAAGAAAGAAAGAAAGAAAGAAAGAAAGAAAGAAAGAAAGAAAGAAAGAAAGAAAGAAAGAAACCGTAAAGCGATATCATTACATTATTCATTATTAAGAAAAAACATCCAATTTGCAATTAAATTAATAAACATAAGTTTAAACACTTGATATTAGAATGCCTTTTTTTTTTTTTTTTTTTTTTTGGTTGCTTTTTTTACAGCCTGAGTGTGGTTTCTTCAGGCAGTGGAGCTGGAAAAATATTACTAAAGATTCAAATAAAATAGTAAGATGTTCATGCTTAAAGACCCATTCATTATCATAAGTGTAACTATAAAACTAGTTGCTGCTCTGAAGAGAAGATAGTATGGGAAGCCCAGTAGTTTTATGTAACCATTTAAATAAGAATTTGTTTAATGCATTCACATGCATTTTTTCATACTGCACCTGTTTGTATTTTAAGTTTAGTGCCCTTTAATATATATGTAACTTGTGATTTCAAATAGTATTTTTGGATTCTGCATTTTGGTGGCAGACAAATCTAGAGTTGAATCACAACATGACAAAAGTAAATAAGTGATGAAATTGGTCAATGCTCTAAGAAGCTTTTTAATGTTCATGCTGGAACAAATAATGCAAGTAAACAACTATGAAAAATTAAATTAGAGGTCAGAGTTATTAAATTAAAACAAAACAAAATGGACAGCATATTTTATTTCTTAAATGAGATCAAAATGTAATGACTAGCACATTTCCAGGCACAAGTAATACTAAAAATAAAATAAGTACAAAACTCAAAATCACTCATAGGTTAATAAGCCTTCACCCATAAGAACAAAAAGAATGACATTTTAGTATATGCATGACGTCAAACATTGGACATGTTATTAATTTACTGAAAATTGATTCTAATTTTAGATTAGTTGGAAAGTAAAAACTTTCAGAGAGAATAAAATGAAGTTTTAACTTATAGGTTAGATCTAATGGACAGTGTACAAATTTCAGACAGCATGAATTATGGGTCACAGAGAAGAGCTACAACCAATAAAGTACATACGTTTGTTCGCCAGTGCCTTCCAGATCCGTCCCTCAGTCAGTCTTAGCAAGATGACCTTCAGAGAATTAGACTGAGGCCGGCCAGGAGGCCTTGCTTTTATACAATGGTCCAAAACACAATACAAAGGGAACTGTATGCTCTTCTTCCATAGGTCATGGGGCAGGTCATTTACAGTACATGAGGAGTCATAGGTTGGTTTGAATAGGTGGGCGATGCTTGGTCCAGGTGTACTTGCAGAGATCTGCCACTGGGTTCCCGCCAAATATCACGAGTACAGTAATTACAGTAAGTTATGAATATTGTATTCCTGCGCATATGTATGCGCAGGAGCATGCTATAATCTGCAAACTGCGATCGGAATGTAGCCCTTGAAATACTGTACATCTGGATACCAAACACTATGTCCTAACCTAGTTCTGTCCCCTCACATCCTGTAAAGCTGGATATCTCTGTTATTCTATTTCCTAAGCAAATGTAACTTGCTGGTGTGGTGTGTGTAGACTATGTGTAAATTATGCATTATGTGGATAAAATATTGAATATGTCTTTGCGGCTCTTCTTATGCGAATGCGTATGCTACCATATTTACTCATACCACGCGCTAATATGCAGGGCTTCGTGAGCCAATGTACGCAGTGTGCGGGTTTTCACACGCACGGCGAGTACGCACCCGCACAGATGCCACTCTGTGTGGTGTTTGCACATGTTGAGTGTGGGTGTAATATTTTCGACTTTGACAGTATCCAGGACAGACTGGGGGATTGTGAGAACCAAGTGAGCGCCTGACTCAAATGAGTAGCATGATAGTACTTTCTAATAGCAGGTAGGCCTCTACCTTCACCAAGTGGACTCCTGATTAAAGTAGAGGTTCTAAGTTGAGGGGGTTTATCAGACCAAATTAACTTGAGTATGGACCTCTGCATCCGGCTCATGGCTTCTGAGGGGACACAAACTGGGAGAGTTTGCAACAAGTATAATATTCTAGGTAAAACATTCATCTTGATCGTAACAATACGACCAAACCAAGATATTATCTGATTCTTCCATGTACGCATATCAGTTGCAATAGTATGAAAAAGAGCAGGAAAATTTTCTCTGCATAAGGACCCATAAGAATGTTTAATGTATATGCCCAAATATTTCATTATATTGGTGCGCCAAGAAAAGTTAACATTTTTTGCTAGGGTGATTTTAACATCTTCTTTAATATGTAATGGGAGAGCTGCTGATTTAGTATAGTTAATGCGATAACCGGAGTAGAGTGAGTAGGAGGATAAGGTTCGGAACATTAGTACCATGGGGATGTACCAAAGCTCCCAGTATGGGAGGGAGAGCGCGGAGGCTCCTACAAAACTGAATGACCAAACTGTAGGTCCTCAGAGGCCAAAGTATCGAACTTATAGAACTTAGCAAATGTGTTGGACCCTGACCAAGTAGCCGCTCGGCAAACCTGTAAAGCCGAAACACCCCGGGCAGCCGCCCAGCAAGAACCCAACTTACGAGTAGAGTGGGCCTTAACAGATTTAGGACACGTAATCCTGCCATAGATAAGCATGCTGGATAGTGAACCTGATCCAGCGAGAAATCGTCTGCTTAGAAGCAGGACACCCAATCTTATTGGGAGCATATAGGACAAACAGAGAGTCCGATTTTCTATGACGAGAAGTTCTCTTCACATAAATCTTCAAAGCCCTCACAACATCCAAGGACTTTGAGGTAATGGAGGAGTCAGTAGCCACTGGCATCACAATAGGTTGGTTGATATGAAAAGCCGACACAATCTTAGCAAGAAACTGCTGACGCCTCCGGAGCTCAGCTCTATCTTCATGGAAAATTAAGTATGGGCTCTTGTAAGACAAAGCCCCCAGTTCAGACACACACCTAGCAGATGCCAATGCCAACAGTGTGACCGCCTTCCAAGTGCGAAACTTGACCTCAAACTCTTGTAGAGGCTCGAACCAATCCGATTGCCGGAACTTCAACACCATGTTAAGATCCCAAGGTGCCGTAGGAGGCACAAAGGGAGGCTGGATGTGCAGAACCCCTTTCAAGAAAGTCTGAACCTCAGGGAGGGAAGCCAATTGTTTCTGGAAGAAAAAGGACAAGGCCGAAATCTGGACCTTCATGGAGCCCAATCGCAGGCCCACATCCACACCTGCTTGCAGGAAGAGGAGAAACCACCCAAGTTGAAACTCCACCGTAGGAAACTTCTTGGATTCACACCAAGACACATATTTTTTCCAAATGCGATGGTAATGTTTAGACGTTACTCCTTTCCTAGCCTGGATCAGGGTTTTTTCGGAATGCCTTTCCAAGCTAAGATCAGGCGTTCAACCTCCATGCCATCAAACGTAGCTGCGGTAAGTCTTGATAAGTGAACGGTCCCTGTTGTAGAAGGTCCTCTCGAAGAGGAAGAGGCCTCGGATCTTCCAGCAGTAACTCCAGAAGATCCACGTACCAAGCTCGTCTTGGCCAGTCTGGAGCAATGAGAATCGCCTAAACTCTTGTTCTTTTTATAAGTTTTAGAATCTTTGGGATGAGTGGAAGTGGAGAAAACACATACACTGACTGGAAGATCCATGGAGTTACCAGTGCGTCCACCGCCACTGCCTGTGGGTCTCTCGACCTGGAACAGTACCTGCAAAGCTTCTTGTTAAAGCGGGAGGTCATCATGTCTATTTGAGGGATGCCCCAAAGACTTGTCACCTCTGCGAACACCTTGGGATTGAGTCCCCACTCTCCTGGATGGAGATCGTGCCTGCTGAGGAAGTCTGCTTCCCAGTTGTCCACTCCCGGAATGAAGATTGCTGACAGCACCACCGCGTGCTTTTCTGCCCACAGGAGGATCTTTGATACCTCTGCCATTGCAGCTCTGCTCTTCGTTCCGCCTTGTCGGTTTATGTAAGCCACCGTCGTTACATTGTCCGACTGCACCTGAATGGCCTGATCTTGCAGAAGATGTGCCGCTTGTAGAAGGCCGTTGTACATGCCCTTAGTTCCAGAATGTTTATCGGAAGGATGGATTCCAGACTTGACCACCTTCCTTTTAAGTTTCCCCTTGGGTGACCATGCCCCAGCATCTGAGACTTGCATCCGTGGTTAGAAGGATCCAGCTCTGAATCCCAAACCTGCGGCCCTCGAGAAGGTGAAGCATATGCAGTCACCAGAGGAGTGAAATCCTGGCTTTCGGCGTCAGACAAATTTTCTGGTGCATGTGTAGGTGAGATCCAGACCACTTGTCCAGGAGATCCAGTTGGAAGGACCGTGCATGAAATCTTCCACACTGTAGAGCCTCATAGGAGGCCACATCTTTCCCAGAAGGCGAATGCACTGATGAACCGATACCCAGGGTCGCTTCATGACTTCCCGGACCATTTTCTGTATCACCAACGCTTTCTCCACTGTTAGAAATACCCTCTGCACTTCCGTGTCGAGGATCATCCCTAGGAAAGACAATCTCCTCGTTGGCTCCAAATGTGACTTTGGAAGAGTCAGGATCCACCCATGATCCCTGAGTAGTCGAGTTGTGACAACAATGGACTGTAACAATTTCTCCCTGGACGACGCTTTAATCAGCAGATTGTCCAGATATGGAATTATGTTCACTCCCTGCTTGCGGAGGAGTAGCATCATCTCTGCCATTACCTTGGTGAACACCCTCGGTGCCGTGAATAGGCCGAATGGCAGCGCCTGGAACTGATAGTGACAGTCCAACAGGGTAAATCTGGCCAAATTGGAATGTGAAGGTACGCATCCTTGATATCCAGTGATACCAGGAATTCCCCCACCTCCAGACCGGAGATCACCGCCCTCAGAGATTCCATCTTGAACTTGAATTCCCTCAAATAAGGATTTAACGATTTGAGGTTCAATATTGGTCTGACCGATCCGTCCGGTTTCGGTACCACGAATAGGTTGGAATAAAAACCCTTGTTTACCAGATGAGGTGGAACAGGAATAATGACATTTGACTTTTCCAATTTTTTAATGGCTTCCTGCAGGATAGCCCTTTCTGTCAGCAAAGCTGGTAAGCCCGATTTGAAGAATCTGTGAGGTGGGAGTTCTTGGACCCAGGGGTCTAGGCCTGAGGACACCCAGACCTGACTGAAATTTCACAGCCGAGCTCCCACCAGTCCGATCTCCAGGCTGGGAGGTCCACCATCACGCTGAGGATTTTGAGGAAACAGAAGCCGGCTTCTGTTCCTGGGAACCTGTCGGTGCAGGTTTTCTGTATTTTCCCTGACCACTTCTGAAGAAGGTGGAAGAGGCTTTGGGCTTTTTAACCTTTGCGGTCCGAAAGGACTGTATCGTAGACGTAGAAAAGGACTTCTTTGCCGTCAGAGTGGCTGAGGGAAGCCTGACCTGTGAAGGGTAGGTTCTCCACACTTTTCTTGGATTCCACATCCGCAGACCATTGGCGCAGCCAGAGTCCCCTGCGTGACGAGACAGCCATGAAATATGTCTGTGCATTCAGATTACCAAGGTCCTTCATGGCCTCCACCATGAAACCTGCAGAATCCTGTATGTGACGTAAAAATATTTAAATTTCACTTTTGTCCATAGTATCTAAATCCTCTAGTAACGTGCCTGACCACTTTACTATAGCTTTAGAAATCCATGCACAAGCGATAGTGGGCCTTAGTGCCACTCCTGACGCAGTGTATATGGACTTGACCGTAGTCTCAATCTTGCGGTCTGCCACCTCTTTCAAAGCGGTAAACCCGGGGACAGGTAATACCACCGATTTAGACAATCTAGATACAGAAGCATTTACTATAGGGGGGTTTCTCACTTTTTCCTTTCCTCTTCAGGGAAGTCAACAAGAACCCTATTTGGGATCTGGAATTTTTTCTCCTGGTTTTCCCAGGATTTCTCAAATAATGCGTTTCATTCCTTAGACGCAGGGAAGGTAAGGGAGACTTTCTTATTGTCAGTAAAATAAGCCTCCTCGACCTGCTCAGGAACTTTGTCAGTAATGTGTAAAACGTCCCGTATAGCCTCAATCATGAGCTGCACCCCCTTAGCAAGGGAGGCCTCCCCCCTCAGTATATCCCCATCACCGTCCTCTGTATCAGAGTCGGTATCCGTGTCGACTTGCATTATTTGGGCAAGAGCAGGCTTTTGGGGGCATATACCAGGGGATTTAGATGAGGTACTGTAGTGGGAGTTGAATACGACAAAACCTCTACAGATTTTAAAACCTGTGTTTCAGTCTCATAATGAGCTATCCTAGATGAAATCTGAGATATCATCCCCTTAACAGAAGCCACCCACTGGGGTTCGGATTCAGAAGGCTGAGACAGTATATTGCATTCCTGAGTACATGGAATAGACTCCTCTGGAGAAGATACATACTCTACAGCACAAGACACAAAGTCCCTGGACATTGTAATGTGAGATATATAACACACACACACACACACACACACACACACACACACACACACACACAGGAAAATGTCAGACACAGCCCCCCCCCCCCCCTCCCCGTACCTTCAGAGAGTCACAGAGTTCAGGAGCAAGCCACACAGCGCCAGTAGGCGGTTATAATAATAAGAGCCTGTCGCTGACTGAGAAACCTTAATATATTACTCAGTTAATGTTGTAAATAAAACACTCTCCCCCTTCTACACCCACTGGTACCGTACAGGATAGCTGGAGTGATATGGAGGGTCAGCGCTCCCTGTCAACGTGTCAGTGTTTGATCTGCAGGGAGAAAATGCACATCTTCCCGCACTTTTAAATCTTTATACTGGCCTGAGGTAATAAACGCTGGCAGTAGACAGAGTCCCAGAAAGCTAGTGACCAGTTTGTAGGGTATAGCGCTGGCCCAGGGCACCCCTCTAAGCGCTGCACTGCCTGCCTCTGAGCCCTCCGGAACGCAGCATCAGCGCTGCGCTCCTACCCTGATGCTGCCATTCTCACCAGCTCCCCGCTTGTCCGGTCACTGTTGTCCTACTCACCACAGCGATCTTCTGTTAGGGGGTGGCGGCATGCTGCGGAAGCGAGCGGTCACCTCGGGGGCTTGCGATCATCACCCTCAGGAGCTCAGTGTCCTGTCAGCGGAGATAGGGGCCATTAACCTCAAGGGTTGGACACTACTCTCCCCCTAAGTCCCATGAAGCAGGGAGGCTGTTGTCAGCAGCCTCCCTGTGCCTAACATCTCTTAAAAAAAACAATAAAACCAGAAAAGCTCTAGGAGCTCCCCTAGCTGTGACCGGCTCCACTGGGCACATTTTCTAAACTGAGTCTGGTAGGAGGGGCATAGAGGGAGGAGCCAGCCCACACTGTTAAACTCTTAAAGTGCCCATGGCTCCTGGTGGACCCGTCTATACCCCATGGTACTAATGTGGACCCCAGCATCCTCTAGGACGTAAGAGAAAAAACAGAATCTTTACCATTCACCCTGACTCTCGCCTAGGGGTTAGAATACAATGCTTGATTACCAGTGAGTAGGCTTTCCCGCAGGCCGAACCTACACAGGGTGGCAAACATAAAAGGCCAAAGGATCTTATCAAAAGCCTTCTCCACGTCTAGTGAAAGAAGGATAGAAGGTAGCTTATATTTGTTAATGACATGAACAAGATCAATTGTTCTCCGGGTGTTGTCTCTAGTTTGTCAGCCTGGGATGAAGCCCACCTAGTCAGCATGGATTAGCTGTGGAAGAACAGAGTTTAATCATAATGCCAAGATTTTGGCAAAGAGTTTAATATCATTATTTAATAACGAGATAGGGCTATAACTAGAGCAGACATTGGGGTCTTTCCCAGGTTTGGCAATTCGAGCCTCTAGAGTGCACGGGGATGGGGGCTCACCGTGAAGAAATTTATTAAACAATCTGCATAAGTAAAGTAACAGAATAGTTTTAAACTTCTTAAAATATAAAATAGAGAAGCCATCGGGCCCAGGGGCTTTACCTTGTTTTTGAAGTTTGAGAGCATCCTCTAATTCCTTAAGAGTTATTTCTGAGCCTAGCTGAGTAACCAAAGATTGGTTCAATGTGGGCAGATTACAGTTGTCTAGAAAGGAATCGATACCCCTATGAAACTGCGGAGAGGGGGAAGTATTAACATCAGCATTATACAACGTCTTATAGAAATCCTCAAATTCCGTGAGAATTCTATCCGGATCATGGGTCAATACCACTTGCTTAGTTTTAATCGATAAAATATTTTTAGAAGAGACTTAAGCCCTTAGCTTCCTCGCTAGGATTTTGGTGGTCATTCCGAGTTGATCGCAGCCAGCAACTTTTTGCTGCTGCTGCGATCAACTAGCACACCCCTATGGGGGAGTGTATTCTAGCTTAGCAGGGCTGCGATCGCTTGTGCAGCTCTGCTAAGCTAAAAAAATTTCAAGCACAAGTAGACCAGCCCTGGAAATACTCACCCTGTGCCACGATCTCAGCGATGCAGGAGCCGGCTTTGACATCAGACATCCGCCCTCCGTTCTTCTGGTCATGCCTGCGTTTTCAAATCCACTCCCCGAAAACGTCTGGAAACGCTGTGGTGACGCCCAGGTCCGCCTTCTTCCTGTCCATCTTCTTTGCGGTCCGCTCTTCCTTCTCAAGACGCGACGTAACCCGGCGCATTCCGCACCAGTTTGCACCCCTGCGTGCAACGGGTCGGAATGATCCCCTTTGTCCGTTTTGTTCCCTTTTTCATAGTATAATTGATTAAGTCTCCCAGTTTTATGGGATAATAGCATATTTAACTCACCCTTAACCTTAAGCAAACAATCCAGATCAGCTTGATCCAGAGACGATTTATGGATTTCCTCCAAGTTATGAAGTTGCTCAGTTAAATCTAAAATCGCCTTGGTATAGGATTTAGCCAATCTCGAGGCAATTTGGATAAGATGGCCCCTAAGACCCGCCTTATGTGCCTCCCAAAGTGACATGTCGCTGATATCAGGGGTATGATTGATATCGAAATAGTCGGTTAATGCTTTAGTGATCTGAGTCACCACATCCTTACGTTGAAGTAGAGCATCGTTAAGACACCAAGACGGTGGAGGGGAATTACGTGCTAAACCTGATAACATTAAGGACACCGGAGCATGATCTGACCATGATATCGGAAGTATAGACATTTTTTGAATCTTAGAGGTCAAATCTCTTCCAATCACAATCATATCAATTCTAGTATAAAGATTTTGTACCGGAGAGAAGAATGTATAATCCTTAGCTTGGGGATCAGACATTCTCCAGGAATCAAATAATAAATGGTTCTTAAGTAAGGAGATTAATGCCTTGGAATTTCGGTTGCTATTATAAGATTGGGAGGATGGTAAGGGGTGGGAGCGATCCAATCTATCATGAAGGACCGTGTTAAAATCCCCTGCCATCAAAAGTGCCCTTTCTATATTGCGAAAGTTTAGAGTCTAAAGAGGCAAAAAAAGAAAGCCTGGTTAATATTAGGGGCATAAACGTTGACTAGAATAACGGGAACGTTATTCAGTTTACCAACCACTATAAGGAATCTACCCCTTTTATCCCGTAAGATTTTTTCTGCTTCTAAATGTAAGTGAGCCGCTATCAAAATGGCCACCCCTCACTTTTTATGTAAGTGGTCACAAGCATGTAGAGCAACAGGATAATGCTTAGAACGTAGTTCAGGATGGGATGACCCCCTGAGTCTCTTGCAAGAACACTAGATCCCCCCTTACCTGTTTCAAAAAGAGAAACAATTTAGTTCATTTTTGGGGGCTTTTTAACCCCTTAACATTGTAAGTAATTACGTTAGTCGACATATAATAATCAATAAAGCCCAGGAGAAATCTCCCCTAAGCACACGATGGACCTCCAAGAGAAAGAGCAGAGAGGGAGTAAAGAGAAAGATTAGAATAAAAGTTGCAAAGTACATGGAAGTAAACAGACAAAAATAGAAATATGAAGAAATAAAATAGAAACAAAAACTAGAACCCAATAGCCCAGAGGGGCGGGTCAACATATTTGAGCACCCGTAAGGGGCAACAAAAGGGGAAGAGCTCCCCATATGCTCAAAACCGGCCCTAAAGGCCTTGTGGGGGGCATCATGTAGACCGTGTTTAGACGGCATAACCTCGTGGAAGGGAACCCCTATGGGGATATAGTACCCATACATAATAAAGCATAACTGACATAACATAACAAGCAAGACATAGTAAAAATCAAGTAAAACTCAAAAACCAGATGTCACTTAAAAAGTTGAAAAAAACCTGTGACTGAGATTACCTGAGAGTGTCTAATCGGTAATAAGAACCATATCAAGGCGGAATACATCCATTGGAGGCGTTGACAGAAACTGTCAACCATAGCCGCCTAGGTGCCCTGTGAGGCAGAGAGGAACCTAGAGGATGCATGGACGAAGACTCTCTGTGAAGATGGAGATGGGGCCTTTGTCGGAGCAGATAGATTAAACTGTCGAAGAAGATGAGTGGCCTCCTCTTTCGATCTCGCTACCAATCGTTTTCCGCCCTGTTGTACGATCAAAGCAAAGGGATAACCCCACCTGTAGCGGCTCTGATAATCCCAAAGAACCTGGGTATGGTACCTGAGGTCAAATCAACGCTTAAGAGTGATAGGAGACAAGTCTTGAAATACTGATAAATGGTGAGTTTCAAAGAGACAAGTGTCCTTTTCTCGTGCAGCCACCAGGACCCTCTCCTTGGTCTTAAAATAATGGCAACGTAGGACCACATCCCTTGGTGGGGATGTAGAGGAAGGCTTCTGCCGTAGAGAGCGATGTGCCCTATCTAATAGCAGAAGTTCTAAAGGGAGATCAGGTAGAAGATGCTGAAAAAAGCGGAGTAGAAAGTCCTCGAGCTGATTTGGTTCAATAGTCTCAGGAATGTTCTTAATGCGCAAATTATTGAATCGGGCCCTATTTTCGATATCCTCCTGCTGGTCTTATAGGGATTGGATGTCCTCCTGCATGACGCACACCAAGTGTTCCATGTCTTGTTGAAATTTGATTACCTCATCGATTTTTTGTTCGACATCATTGGTACGTGTCCCTAATTCAGAGATCTCTGATTTTAAGCCCGATATAGCTTTGTGAATCTCAGAGTGGAAGGCTTTCTTGAGAGATTTCATCTGAACAAAGATGGAGGCTATGCATTCTTTCATAGATGCATCTGAGGAGTGCATTTCCTCTTCTGAGTCTGAGGCCGCAGCAGATTGGGAAACAGACGCAGATTTAGTAGACCCAGGCTTCATTTTAGAGATAAATGTAGTGAGGTCCGCAGTAGAGATGAGCGCCGGAAATTTTTCGGGTTTTGTGTTTTGGTTTTGGGTTCGGTTCCGCGGCCGTGTTTTGGGTTCGACCGCGTTTTGGCAAAACCTCACCGAATTTTTTTTGTCGGATTCGGGTGTGTTTTGGATTCGGGTGTTTTTTTCCAAATAACCTAAAAAACAGCTTAAATCATAGAATTTGGCGGTCATTTTGATCCCAAAGTATTATTAACCTCAAAAACCATAATTTCCACTCATTTTCAGTCTATTCTGAATACCTCACACCTCACAATATTATTTTTAGTCCTAAAATTTGCACCGAGGTCGCTGTGTGAGTAAGATAAGCGACCCTAGTGGCCGACACAAACACCGGGCCCATCTAGGAGTGGCACTGCAGTGTCACGCAGGATGGCCCTTCCAAAAAACCCTCCCCAAACAGCACATGACGCAAAGAAAAAAAGAGGCGCAATGAGGTAGCTGTGTGAGTAAGATTAGCGACCCTAGTGGCCGACACAAACACCGGGCCCATCTAGGAGTGGCACTGCAGTGTCACGCAGGATGTCCCTTCCAAAAAACCCTCCCCAAACAGCACATGACGCAAAGAAAAAAAGAGGCGCAATGAGGTAGCTGTGTGACTAAGATAAGCGACCCTAGTGGCCGACACAAACACCGGGCCCATCTAGGAGTGTCACTGCAGTGTCACGCAGGATGTCCCTTCCAAAAAACCCTCCCCAAACAGCACATGACGCAAAGAAAAAAAGAGGCGCAATGAGGTAGCTGTGTGAGTAAGATAAGCGACCCTAGTGGCCGACACAAACACCGGGCCCATCTAGGAGTGGCACTGCAGTGTCACGCAGGATGTCCCTTCCAAAAAACCCTCCCCAAACAGCACATGACGCAAAGAAAAAGAAAAGAAAAAAGAGGTGCAAGATGGAATTGTCCTTGGGCCCTCCCACCCACCCTTATGTTGTATAAACAGGACATGCACACTTTAACCAACCCATCATTTCAGTGACAGGGTCTGCCACACGACTGTGACTGATATGACGGGTTGGTTTGGACCCCCCCCAAAAAAGAAGCAATTAATCTCTCCTTGCACAAACTGGCTCTACAGAGGCAAGATGTCCACCTCATCATCATCCTCCGATATATCACCGTGTACATCCCCCTCCTCACAGATTATCAATTCGTCCCCACTGGAATCCACCATCTCAGCTCCCTGTGTACTTTGTGGAGGCAATTGCTGCTGGTCAATGTCTCCACGGAGGAATTGATTATAATTCATTTTAATGAACATCATCTTCTCCACATTTTCTGGATGTAACCTCGTACGCCGATTGCTGACAAGGTGAGCGGCGGCACTAAACACTCTTTCGGAGTACACACTTGTGGGAGGGCAACTTAGGTAGAATAAAGCCAGTTTGTGCAAGGGCCTCCAAATTGCCTCTTTTTCCTGCCAGTATAAGTACGGACTGTGTGACGTGCCTACTTGGATGCGGTCACTCATATAATCCTCCACCATTCTTTCAATGGGGAGAGAATCATATGCAGTGACAGTAGACGACATGTCCGTAATCGTTGTCAGGTCCTTCAGTCCGGACCAGATGTCAGCATCAGCAGTCGCTCCAGACTGCCCTGCATCACCGCCAGCGGGTGGGCTCGGAATTCTGAGCCTTTTCCTCGCACCCCCAGTTGCGGGAGAATGTGAAGGAGGAGATGTTGTTGACAGGTCGCGTTCCGCTTGACTTGACAATTTACTCACCAGCAGGTGTTTGAACCCCAGCAGACTTGTGTCTGCCGGAAAGAGAGATCCAAGGTAGGCTTTAAATCTAGGATCGAGCACGGTGGCCAAAATGTAGTGCTCTGATTTCAACAGATTGACCACCCGTGAATCCTTGCTAAGCGAATTAAGGGCTCCATCCACAAGTCCCACATGCCTAGCGGAATCGCTCCGTGTTAGCTCCTCCTTCAATGTCTCCAGCTTCTTCTGCAAAAGCCTGATGAGGGGAATGACCTGACTCAGGCTGGCAGTGTCTGAACTGACTTCACGTGTGGCAAGTTCAAAGGGCATCAGAACCTTGCACAACGTTGAAATCATTCTCCACTGCGCTTGAGACAGGTGCATCCCACCTCCTATATCGTGCTCAATTGTATAGGCTTGAATGGCCTTTTGCTGCTCCTCCAACCTCTGAAGCATATACAGGGTTGAATTCCACCTCGTTACCACTTCTTGCTTCAGATGATGGCAGGGCAGGTTCAGTAGTTTTTGGTGGTGCTCCAGTTTTCTGTACGTGGTGCCTGTACGCCGAAAGTGTCCCGCAATTCTTCTGGCCACCGACAGCATCTCTTGCACGCCCCTGTCGTTTTTTAAAAAATTCTGCGCCACCAAATTCAAGGTATGTGCAAAACATGGGACGTGCTGGAATTGGCCCAGATTTAATGCACACACAATATTGCTGGCGTTGTCCGATGCCACAAATCCACAGGAGAGTCCAATTGGGGTAAGCCATTCCGCGATGATCTTCCTCAGTTGCCGTAAGAGGTTTTCAGCTGTGTGCGTATTCTGGAAACCGGTGATACAAAGCGTAGCCTGCCTAGGAAAGAGTTGGCGTTTGCGAGATGCTGCTACTGGTGCCGCCGCTGCTGTTCTTGCGGCGGGAGTCCATACATCTACCCAGTGGGCTGTCACAGTCATATAGTCCTGACCCTGCCCTGCTCCACTTGTCCACATGTCCGTGGTTAAGTGGACATTGGGTACAACTGCATTTTTTAGGACACTGGTGAGTCTTTTTCTGACGTCCGTGTACATTCTCGGTATCGCCTGCCTAGAGAAGTGGAACCTAGATGGTATTTGGTAACGGGGGCACACTACCTCAAGAAATTGTCTAGTTCCCTGTGAACTAACGGCGGATACCGGACGCACGTCTAACACCAACATAGTTGTCAAGGCCTCAGTTATCCGCTTTGCAACAGGATGACTGCTGTGATATTTCATCTTCCTTGCAAAGGACTGTTGGACAGTCAATTGCTTGGTGGAAGTAGTAAAAGTGTGCTTACGACTTCCCTTCTGGGATGACCATCGACTCCCAGCAGCAACAACAGCAGCGCCAGCAGCAGTAGGCGTTACACGCAAGGATGCATCGGAGGAATCCCAGGCAGGAGAGGACTCGTCAGAATTGCCAGTGACATTGCCTGCAGGACTATTGGCATTCCTGGGGAAGGAGGAAATTGACACTGAGGGAGTTGGTGGGGTGGTTTGCGTGAGCTTGGTTACAAGAGGAAGGGATTTACTGGTCAGTGGACTGCTTCCGCTGTCACCCAAAGTTTTTGAACTTGTCACTGACTTATTATGAATGCGCTGCAGGTGACGTATAAGGGAGGATGTTCCGAGGTGGTTAACGTCCTTACCCCTACTTATTACAGCTTGACAAAGGGAACACACGGCTTGACACCTGTTGTCCGCATTTCTGGTGAAATACTTCCACACCGAAGAGCTGATTTTTTTGGTATTTTCACCAGGCATGTCAACGGCCATATTCCTACCACGGACAACAGGTGTCTCCCCGGGTGCCTGACTTAAACAAACCACCTCACCATCAGAATCCTCCTGGTCAATTTCCTCCCCAGCGCCAGCAACACCCATATCCTCCTCATCCTGGTGTACTTCAACACTGACATCTTCAATCTGACTATCAGGAACTGGACTGCGGGTGCTCCTTCCATCACTTGCAGGGGGCGTGCAAATGGTGGAAGGCGCATGCTCTTCACGTCCAGTGTTGGGAAGGTCAGGCATCGCAACCGACACAATTGGAGTCGGACTCTCCTTGTGGATTTGGGATTTCGAAGAACGCACAGTTCTTTGCGGTGCTACTGCTTTTGCCAGCTTTAGTCTTTTCATTTTTCTAGCGAGAGGCTGAGTGCTTCCATCCTCATGTGAAGCTGAACCACTAGCCATGAACATAGGCCAGGGCCTCAGCCGTTCCTTGCCACTCCGTGTGGTAAATGGCATATTGGCAAGTTTACGCTTCTCCTCCGACAATTTTATTTTAGGTTTTGGAGTCCTTTTTTTACTGATATTTGGTGTTTTGGATTTGACATGCTCTGTACTATGACATTGGGCATCGGCCTTGGCAGACGACGTTGCTGGCATTTCATCGTCTCGGCCATGACTAGTGGCAGCAGCTTCAGCACGAGGTGGAAGTGGATCTTGATCTTTCCCTAATTTTGGAACCTCAACATTTTTGTTCTCCATATTTTAATAGGCACAACTAAAAGGCACCTCACGTAAACAATGGAGATGGATGGATTGGATACTAGTATACAATTATGGACGGGCTGCCGAGTGCCGACACAGAGGTAGCCACAGCCGTGAACTACCGCACTGTACTGTGTCTGCTGCTAATATATAGACTGGTTGATAAAGAGATAGTATACTCGTAACTAGTATGTGTCACGATCCGGGTATCTGGACGCCATTTCTTACCCATCAGATGCCTCCTAAGGCTGGCTCAGCGCTCCAGGACCGGATCCCATCTGTTATCCTGATGTGTACATTCCTGTATCCTCTCCTGTCACTCTGGGACGCTGTCACAGTAAACGCCATATTACACCTGGCATGGCGTCTCCCGCGGCCTCCGCCGCCGTCCCTGAACTTCTGCATGCAGAGTGTCTGAGTGGCGATTACGTCAGCCGCGGCCTCCGCTGTGTCCGCGTGGTTGGATGTGCATCTGTCAGCCTGGCGCCTCCTGTCTCCGGTGGCCGGCCGCCATTACTGTTTTCATTACCACATGGATTACAAACCAAACTTCCCTCCAAGTGTCTGCATGGGCGCAGCCATCTTGGATTCTGTCAGCTGATCATTTCCACCAATCTGTTCTCAGTATTGATAATCTGCATAATTGCCTAGCCAATCCCTTCCTTGCTGCAGGTATAAATACACTGTGCCTGAGCAAGGAAGGCGTCAGTGCTTTGGTTGTCAAACCTAGTTCCTGTTTGTCTCTCTCCTGTGATTGTCTTCCAGGTTCCAGCTCCTGTCTCAAGACTTCCACCATAGAGACCCGCACCAGCATTCCACCTGCGGTGTAGCCTGACTCTCCAATCCATTGTGGATTCATCTGTTTCCAGCTACAACATTACCTGCTTCCAGCTCAGCTTCCAGCAGAGTACAGCTTCCCTTAAAGGGCCGGTGTCCTTTCTACACTTTACCACTCTCCACCGGTATTATTATTTCTCCGCTCTCAAGTTCTACATTTCAGTTCATATTTCATCGCTCCCAAGTTCATTTATTATTTAACTGGTTCCAGCCAGTATCCACTCCGTGCTAACAACAGTCTGGTTCCAGCCAGTATCCACAGCAGCTGTTTTATCTTCAGCAACCCAGCTTTTCCTGGAACACCAGCTGGCACAATCCTGGGTTATCTCCATTGCTACAGTCGGGCCTGGTAAGGACTTTCCATCTAGAAGATCATAAGAACTATCTCACACTACCAGTGCCCTGTGGCTCCTGCCATCCTGTAGTACCCAGGAACTGTATTTATTCTTTGCTGACTTTTACGTTTTCTTTTACTGCTGCTGTGTTGCGGAGTTGTCATAATAAACATCATTGACTTTTATCCAAGTTGTCGTGGTCACGACTTCGGGCAGTTATTATTCATGTTACTTACATGTCCAGGGGTCTGATACAACCTCCCAGGTTCCGGTACATCTCAGCCCCTACAACTGAGGCTGCCTCCCGTCAGCTCAGGCCCTCAGTTGTGACAGTAAGCACTGACCAGATGAATCCAGCCGGAGACCAGGATCAAGCGGCCAGGCCGATGCAAGAACTGGCAGCCCGACTAGAACATCAGGAGGCTGCACAGAGCCACATCATCCGCTGTCTCCAGGATCTCTCTACTCGGCTGGATGGGATTCAGACAACTCTCCGTGGATCAGGCGCGTCTGGTGCGTCAACCACAGTGACTCCAGCTATAACCCCACCCACCTTACCCATTTCTGCTCCACGTCTTCATCTTCCAACGCCAGCAAAATTTGACGGATCTCCAAGATTCTGCAGGGGATTTCTCAACCAGTGTGAGATTCAGTTTGAGCTACAACCTGGCAATTTTCCCAGTGACCGTACAAAAATTGCCTACATTATTTCTCTTCTCAGTGGATCAGCCCTTGATTGGGCATCACCGTTATGGGAGAGGTCCGACACCCTGTTATCTTCCTACACTGCCTTCGTGTCAACATTCAGGCGCATCTTCGACGAGCCAGGCCGGGTAACCTCAGCTTCATCCGAGATTCTCCGTTTACGCCAGGGGTCACGTACTGTAGGACAATATCTGATACAGTTCCAGATCCTGGCATCCGAACTGGCATGGAACGACGAGGCCCTGTATGCTGCATTCTGGCATGGCTTATCTGAGCGTATTAAAGATGAGTTAGCTACCAGAGACTTACCTTCTAAGTTAGATGAGCTAATCTCACTCTGCACGAAAGTTGATTTACGTTTCAGAGAGAGAGCAACTGAGCGTGGAAGATCATCTGCTCCAAAATCTTCTGCTCCTCCTCCTCGTCAACTGTCACCATCTAAAGATGAGCCCATGCAACTTGGCCGTTCCCGTTTAACTCCTGCTGAGCGCCGAAGACGTCTCTCCGAGTTTCTCTGTCTCTATTGTGCAGCTCCGTCTCACACCATTAATGCCTGTCCCAAACGTCCGGGAAACTCCAAATCCTAGCTCGCCAAGGAGAGGGCCGGCTAGGAGTAATGATCTCCTCTCCATCTTCTCAAGATTGTAATCTCCCAGTCTCGCTCCAAATTGCTCAACGTTATCGGAACGTCATTGCCCTCCTTGATTCCGGAGCAGCTGGGAACTTTATTACCGAAGCCTATGTTAAACGGTGGTCCCTACCCACCGAGAGACTTCCTTTGTCCATCTCCTTAACTGCCGTGGATGGCAGTAACATTTTTGATACAGTTATTGCTCTAAGGACTCTACCAGTTCGTCTGAGAGTGGGAGTTCTTCATTCCGAACTTATTTCACTTTTAGTGATTCCAAGAGCCACACATCCTGTGGTCCTGGGCCTTCCATGGCTCCGTCTTCACAATCCTACAATTGATTGGACGACTACGCAAATCCTGGCATGGGGTTCCTCCTGTGCTGAGACATGTTTGTTTAAAGTATTGCCTGTCTGTTCTTCCTCCCCCAGGTCGTCTGATGTTCCACCTCCTCCATATCAAGATTTCACGGATGTGTTCAGTAAAGCTTCTGCTGATATCCTTCCTCCTCATAGAGAATGGGACTGTCCGATTGATCTCGTTCCAGGGAAGGTTCCACCTCGAGGCCGAACTTATCCGTTGTCTCTGCCTGAGACGCATTCTATGGAGGAATATATTAAAGAGAACCTAGCAAAGGGGTTCATTCGACCTTCTTCTTCTCCAGCCGGCGCAGGCTTCTTTTTTGTAAAAAAGAAAGATGGTGGTCTGCGGCCGTGCATCGACTACAGAGGTTTGAACGACATTACCATCAAGAACCGTTATCCTTTACCCCTGATTACTGAGCTCTTTGACAGAGTTAGCGGAGCTACCATCTTTACAAAGCTGGACTTGCGAGGTGCATACAATCTCATCCGGATCCGTGAGGGTGACGAGTGGAAGACCGCCTTTAACACCCGTGACAGACATTATGAGTACCTCGTCATGCCCTTCGGATTGAGCAATGCTCCAGCTGTCTTCCAGCATTTTGTCAATGAGATCTTCAGAGACATTCTATACCGTCATGTCGTGGTCTATCTAGACGATATCCTCATTTTTGCCAACGATTTAGAGGAACATCGTTTTTGGGTTAAAGAGGTTCTGTCCCGTCTCCGTGTCAATCATCTCTATTGCAAATTAGAAAAATGCGTCTTTGAAGTCAAGTCCATTCCGTTTCTAGGGTACATTGTGTCCGGTTCCGGACTAGAGATGGATCCTGAGAAACTACAAGCAATCCAAAATTGGCCGGTACCCTTAACCCTCAAAGGGGTCCAGAGGTTCTTAGGGTTCGCCAACTATTACCGAAAGTTTATACGAGACTTTTCCACCATTGTGGCGCCTATTACTGCTTTCACTAAGAAGGGTGCTAACCCGTCCAAGTGGTCTGAAGAAGCCATGCAAGCATTTCATCTTTTAAAACAAAGGTTCATCTCTGCGCCTGTTCTGAAACAGCCCGACATCGACTCTCCTTTCATCTTAGAGGTGGATGCCTCCTCCGTTGGAGTAGGAGCGGTGTTATCTCAGAGGGCTAAAGATGGCCATTTACACCCTTGCAGTTTCTTCTCCCGGAAGTTCTCCCCAGCTGAGCGCAACTATGCCATTGGCGACCAGGAGTTGCTAGCCATCAAGCTCGCTCTAGAAGAGTGGAGGTATCTGTTGGAGGGAGCTTCTCATTCAATCACCATACTTACAGACCACAAGAACCTGTTATACCTGAAGGGCGCACAATGTCTCAACCCTCGTCAGGCCAGATGGGCACTTTTTTTTTTCCAGGTTCGACTTTAAACTCCAGTTCTGTCCGGGCTCTCAGAATCGCAAGGCCGATGCCCTTTCCCGCTCATGGGAGCAAGAAAATGAGTCAGAGTCTTCAGACAAGCATCCTATTATAAATCCGTTGGCATTCTCCACGGTAGGGATGGACTCTACGCCCCCATCAGGGAAAAGTTTTGTGAAGCCGATGCTAAGGAAGAAGCTCATGCATTGGGCCCATGCTTCCCGTTTTGCCGGACATACAGGTATCCAAAAAACCCTGGAGTTTATCTCTAGGTCCTATTGGTGGCCAACTCTGAAAAAGGACGTCTTGGAGTTTATTGCATCTTGCCCAAAGTGTGCCCAACATAAAGTATCCCGCCAGTCGCCTGCGGGGCAACTGGTTCCACTATCCGTTCCCCGTCGACCATGGACCCACTTGTCGATGGATTTCATTACAGACTTACCCATGTGCAACAAGTTCAATACCATCTGGGTGGTAGTTGACCGGTTCACCAAGATGGCACACTTCATTCCTCTCACCGGTCTTCCGTCAGCTTCCAAGTTGGCTCAAGTATTCATACAAGAGATCTTCCGACTCCACGGTCTTCCTGAAGAAATTATCTCAGATCGAGGAGTTCAATTCACAGCCAAATTCTGGCGAAGTTTATGTCAAGTCCTCCAAGTCAAGCTAAAGTTTTCCACGGCTTACCATCCTCAGACCAATGGTCAAACCGAGAGGGTGAATCAGGACTTGGAGGCCTTCCTCCGCATCTATGTGTCCTCCTCTCAAGATGACTGGGTTCAATTACTTCCCTGGGCCGAGTTCTGTCATAACAACCAGTATCATTCTTCATCTGCTTCAACACCATTCTTCACTAACTTTGGATTCCACCCTAAAGTCCCTGAGTTCCAACCGCTTCCAGCAACTTCTGTTCCCGCAGTGGATATCACCTTGCATCAGTTTGCCAATATCTGGAAGAGCGTACGATCAGCTCTGCTCAAGGCATCGTTCAGGTACAAGAAGTTTGCGGATAAGAAGCGTCGAGCAGTTCCTGCTCTCAAGGTGGGTGATCGGGTATGGTTATCCACGAAGAATTTGAGGTTAAGAGTTCCCAGTATGAAGTTTGCACCTCGCTATATCGGTCCTTTCAAGATTGAACAAGTCATCAATCCTGTTGCTTACAGACTCCAGTTGCCTCCCTTCTTAAAAATACCCAGGACATTCCATGTTTCCCTGTTGAAACCGCTGATCTTGAATCGGTTTCATTCCTCACTTCCTCCAACTCCGAAAGTCCAAACTCAACGAGGCGTTGAGTATGAAGTGGCCAAGATCCTGGACTCACGTCACCGTTACGGTCAACTACAATATCTTATTGACTGGAAGGGTTATGGTCCTGAGGAACGTTCATGGACCAATGCTTCTGATGTCCATGCTCCTGCCTTGGTCCGGAGATTCCATTCCAAGTTTCCTCAAAAGCCAAAGAAGTGTCCTGGGGCCACTCCTAAAGGGGGGGGTGCTGTCACGATCCGGGTATCTGGACGCCATTTCTTACCCATCAGATGCCTCCTAAGGCTGGCTCAGCGCTCCAGGACCGGATCCCATCTGTTATCCTGATGTGTACATTCCTGTATCCTCTCCTGTCACTCTGGGACGCTGTCACAGTAAACGCCATATTACACCTGGCATGGCGTCTCCCGCGGCCTCCGCCGCCGTCCCTGAACTTCTGCATGCAGAGTGTCTGAGTGGCGATTACGTCAGCCGCGGCCTCCGCTGTGTCCGCGTGGTTGGATGTGCATCTGTCAGCCTGGCGCCTCCTGTCTCCGGTGGCCGGCGCCGCCATTACTGTTTTCATTACCACATGGATTACAAACCAAACTTCCCTCCAAGTGTCTGCATGGGCGCAGCCATCTTGGATTCTGTCAGCTGATCATTTCCACCAATCTGTTCTCAGTATTGATAATCTGCATAATTGCCTAGCCAATCCCTTCCTTGCTGCAGGTATAAATACACTGTGCCTGAGCAAGGAAGGCGTCAGTGCTTTGGTTGTCAAACCTAGTTCCTGTTTGTCTCTCTCCTGTGATTGTCTTCCAGGTTCCAGCTCCTGTCTCAAGACTTCCACCATAGAGACCCGCACCAGCATTCCACCTGCGGTGTAGCCTGACTCTCCAATCCATTGTGGATTCATCTGTTTCCAGCTACAACATTACCTGCTTCCAGCTCAGCTTCCAGCAGAGTACAGCTTCCCTTAAAGGGCCGGTGTCCTTTCTACACTTTACCACTCTCCACCGGTATTATTATTTCTCCGCTCTCAAGTTCTACATTTCAGTTCATATTTCATCGCTCCCAAGTTCATTTATTATTTAACTGGTTCCAGCCAGTATCCACTCCGTGCTAACAACAGTCTGGTTCCAGCCAGTATCCACAGCAGCTGTTTTATCTTCAGCAACCCAGCTTTTCCTGGAACACCAGCTGGCACAATCCTGGGTTATCTCCATTGCTACAGTCGGGCCTGGTAAGGACTTTCCATCTAGAAGATCATAAGAACTATCTCACACTACCAGTGCCCTGTGGCTCCTGCCATCCTGTAGTACCCAGGAACTGTATTTATTCTTTGCTGACTTTTACGTTTTCTTTTACTGCTGCTGTGTTGCGGAGTTGTCATAATAAACATCATTGACTTTTATCCAAGTTGTCGTGGTCACGCCTTCGGGCAGTTATTATTCATGTTACTTACATGTCCAGGGGTCTGATACAACCTCCCAGGTTCCGGTACATCTCAGCCCCTACAACTGAGGCTGCCTCCCGTCAGCTCAGGCCCTCAGTTGTGACAGTATGTATGTATAAAGAAAGAAAAAAAAACCACGGTTAGGTGGTATATACAATTATGGACGGGCTGCCGAGTGCCGACACAGAGGTAGCCACAGCCGTGAACTACCGCACTGTACTGTGTCTGCTGCTAATATATAGACTGGTTGATAAAGAGATAGTATACTCGTAACTAGTATGTATGTATAAAGAAAGAAAAAAAACCACGGTTAGGTGGTATATACAATTATGGACGGGCTGCCGAGTGCCGACACAGAGGTAGCCACAGCCGTGAACTACCGCACTGTACTGTGTCTGCTGCTAATATATAGACTGGTTGATAAAGAGATAGTATACTCGTAACTAGTATGTATGTATAAAGAAAGAAAAAAAAACCACGGTTAGGTGGTATATACAATTATGGACGGGCTGCCGAGTGCCGACACAGAGGTAGCCACAGCCGTGAACTACCGCACTGTACTGTGTCTGCTGCTAATATAGACTGGTTGATAAAGAGATAGTATACTCGTAACTAGTATGACTATAAAGAAAGAAAAAAAAACCACGGTTAGGTGGTATATACAATTATGGACGGGCTGCCGAGTGCCGACACAGAGGTAGCCACAGCCGTGAACTACCGCACTGTACTGTGTCTGCTGCTAATATATAGACTGGTTGATAAAGAGATAGTATACTCGTAACTAGTATGTATGTATAAAGAAAAAAAAAAAACCACGGTTAGATGGTATATACAATTATGGACGGGCTGCCGAGTGCCGACACAGAGGTAGCCACAGCCGTGAACTACCGCACTGTACTGTGTCTGCTGCTAATATATAGACTGGTTGATAAAGAGATAGTATACTCGTAACTAGTATGTATGTATTAAGAAAGAAAAAAAAACCACGGTTAGGTGGTATATACAATTATGGACGGGCTGCCGAGTGCCGACACAGAGGTAGCCACAGCCGTGAACTACCGCACTGTACTGTGTCTGCTGCTAATATAGACTGGTTGATAAAGAGATAGTATACTCGTAACTAGTATGACTATAAAGAAAGAAAAAAAACCACGGTTAGGTGGTATATACAATTATGGACGGGCTGCCGAGTGCCGACACAGAGGTAGCCACAGCCGTAAACTACCGCACTGTACTGTGTCTGCTGCTAATATATAGACTGGTTGATAAAGAGATAGTATACTCGTAACTAGTATGTATGTATAAAGAAAGAAAAAAAAACCACGGTTAGGTGGTATATACAATTATGGACGGGCTGCCGAGTGCCGACACAGAGGTAGCCACAGCCGTGAACTACCGCACTGTACTGTGTCTGCTGCTAATATAGACTGGTTGATAAAGAGATAGTATACTCGTAACTAGTATGACTATAAAGAAAGAAAAAAAAACCACGGTTAGGTGGTATATACAATTATGGACGGGCTGCCGAGTGCCGACACAGAGGTAGCCACAGCCGTGAACTACCGCACTGTACTGTGTCTGCTGCTAATATATAGACTGGTTGATAAAGAGATAGTATACTCGTAACTAGTATGTATGTATAAAGAAAGAAAAAAAAACCACGGTTAGGTGGTATATACAATTATGGACGGGCTGCCGAGTGCCGACACAGAGGTAGCCACAGCCGTGAACTACCGCACTGTACTGTGTCTGCTGCTAATATAGACTGGTTGATAAAGAGATAGTATACTCGTAACTAGTATGTATGTATAAAGAAAGAAAAAAAAACCACGGTTAGGTGGTATATACAATTATGGACGGGCTGCCGAGTGCCGACACAGAGGTAGCCACAGCCGTGAACTACCGCACTGTACTGTGTCTGCTGCTAATATATAGACTGGTTGATAAAGAGATAGTATACTCGTAACTAGTATGTATGTATAAAGAAAGAAAAAAAAACCACGGTTAGGTGGTATATACAATTATGGACGGGCTGCCGAGTGCCGACACAGAGGTAGCCACAGCCGTGAACTACCGCACTGTACTGTGTCTGCTGCTAATATATAGACTGGTTGATAAAGAGATAGTATACTCGTAACTAGTATGTATGTATAAAGAAAGAAAAAAAAACCACGGTTAGGTGGTATATACAATTATGGACGGGCTGCCGAGTGCCGACACAGAGGTAGCCACAGCCGTGAACTACCGCACTGTACTGTGTCTGCTGCTAATATAGACTGGTTGATAAAGAGATAGTATACTCGTAACTAGTATGTATGTATAAAGAAAGAAAAAAAAACCACGGTTAGGTGGTATATACAATTATGGACGGGCTGCCGAGTGCCGACACAGAGGTAGCCACAGCCGTGAACTACCGCACTGTACTGTGTCTGCTGCTAATATAGACTGGTTGATAAAGAGATAGTATACTCGTAACTAGTATGACTATAAAGAAAGAAAAAAAAACCACGGTTAGGTGGTATATACAATTATGGACGGGCTGCCGAGTGCCGACACAGAGGTAGCCACAGCCGTGAACTACCGCACTGTACTGTGTCTGCTGCTAATATAGACTGGTTGATAAAGAGATAGTATACTACTAATATTATATATACTGGTGGTCAGGTCACTGGTCACTAGTCACACTGGCAGTGGCACTCCTGCAGCAAAAGTATGCACTGTTTAATTTTAATATAATATTATGTACTCCTGGCTCCTGCTATAACCTATAACTGGCACTGCAGTGCTCCCCAGTCTCCCCCACAATTATAAGCTGTGTGAGCTGAGCACAGTCAGATATATATATACATTGATGCAGCACACTGGGCTGAGCAGTGCACACAGATATGGTATGTGACTGAGTCACTGTGTGTATCGTTTTTTTCAGGCAGAGAACGGATATATTAAATAAAACAAACAACTGCACTGTCTGGTGGTCACTGTGGTCGTCAGTCACTAAACTCTGCACTCTCTTCTACAGTATCACAGCCTCAGGTCAATCTCTCTCTCTCTCTCTCAACCCTAATCTAAATGGAGAGGACGCCAGCCACGTCCTCTCCCTATCAATCTCAATGCACGTGTGAAAATGGCGGCGACGCGCGGCTCCTTATATAGAATCCGAGTCTCGCGAGAATCCGACAGCGTCATGATGACGTTCGGGCGCGCTCGGGTTAACCGAGCAAGGCGGGAGGATCCGAGTCTGCTCGGACCCGTGAAAAAAACATGAAGTTCGTGCGGGTTCGGATTCAGAGAAACCGAACCCGCTCATCTCTAGTCCGCAGGAGGAGCAGACTTTTTAGATTTGGGCATGACGGATAATAGTAAAGTACAGCAGCGTTGAAATTATACTGGATGTATAAACTAAAGGTCGAAAAAAGTTTTAATGTCAGTTAGCCAAGCTAAGAAAAAACACCAAATCCCTGGGGATGTTCCCAGTAGCGGTTATCTCAACACCTTGAGGTGATGGCGTGTGCTAAATAAAGAGGGGTAATCCATATAGACTACAGCAAGGTCTCCTGAAATACTCAAGGTCAGGTTTGAGTCATGTGTGACTTCCAGCAAATTAGGAGCTACACTCTTTATGGAAGTGTGCACACTTTAAGGAGCTGTCCCCTGCTTCAAAGATGGCTGCCGTACACCGTCTGAGCAGCTTCTTATTTTCCCCTCTCCTCCCCAGAGAACGGCACCTCGGTGTGATAGAGTGAGGGTACTCACAGTGATGCAGGAACAGAGTTGATGTCCCGTCATGATCCCGGAACTGTGTGGGGACCCGCTGACTTGCGATCGCGGCTCTGGAGCTTGTAATCCTGGAGCTGGCTCCAATCAAAGTCCCGGCCTCCTGCGTCTGATAGGCCACAACCTTGTCTGCGGCCAGGCAGCGCGGCTCCACAGCAGGTGAGGGGCTCCAAGTTCCGGCGGTTAGTGCCCATCTGGCAGGAGAAGGCGGCCGCTACCCACGATTACCGGGGACAGGCCATCACAGCAGCGTGCACCGGAGGCTCCCTGATTATGCGGCCAGACAGCGCAGCTTCGTGGCAGGAGAGGGGCTCCAAGCCCTGGCAGTGAGGTAGTGAGGTCCCGTCCGGCCGAATAAGGCGTCCACTGCCTGCGATCACCGTGGGGGGGGGGGGGAATGGCCCAGCAGCGATCGGCAAGGGACCCTCCAGGAGGTAGCACGACTTCCCTTCCGCATGGGGAGGACCACCAGGAGAATTATCGTCTCCTGGGCTGGTTCACAAGCATCTGTCAGGAGGCGAACAGGGGCACTTCCCCGGGGTCCTCAGCAGAAATCGAGGTCCCAGCGTGGTAATGGCAGGTAGGCCACAACCCGCAGGGATGGGTAGAACCCTCCCCCGGCTCTGAAGCTCAGACCCGCCAGGCGTAGAGACTTAGGCTGAGTAGGGACACAATATATAGGGGCAGGAATGGGGCCAGCGGAGGAGAGATGGCCTTAAATATAATGGTTATCACCGAAGTCCAGTTCCAGCACATCTGTGCAACATGTCCGCCAGGCCATGCCCCCTTGCCTATTATATTTTATGTTTCAAGTGCATTCAGCTGAAGCAATTGTTTTAGAGTGTCTGTTTCCAACTATTTACCCTTCCACCTACTAATACAAAACAATAACCAGAACTACCAGGAAATAGTACTCCACTACACGACCAACTTCATATGCAAAATCAGAGTGAATCCCATACCTGCCCAGAGGAGTCTTCTATCTTCACCACTGCCATTCTAGCTTACAGGGAGACCCATAAGACACCTAACAACAAGAAAGTTAGAGACTTCAGGAATGAAGTACAAACCCATAGGGCATCAGAGCACTTTAGAACCAACTAGACCAAAGTCCCATTTAACTGACATTTATACTGTAGGCATCAAGCAAGTGAAGAAAAAATCAAAAAAGAAAGAAGGACTGATAAAGCTCAAAACCTTCACCTTTAGAGGGCTCAAAATCAAGCTTTCCTGTAAAATTCTCCTACAAACACACCATCTATAATAACCCAACAATTCCCCTGAACCTAGTGAGCTGTCACTACCCTTTCACCTACTATAAGATCCCCCTTCCAGGGCCGGCTCTACCATTAGGCAGCTTTAGGCGGCTGCCTAGGTGTGCCGGCCTCTGGAGGGCTCCTCTGAATTCATCTAACATAAAACTGAAGGATGTCTCTGTATGCGGTCTCCTTTTACATTGCGCTGACTGCTGCTGCGGGCCTAATTAGGGCAGCCGTCGCTATCAGGCTGTACCACATAGTGTCTCAGCGCTTCCTCTGTGCCAGCATGTGTAGTCATGTGAAGGCACATTGGAGGTGGACGTAACTATGGCTCCCGAGGGACACCCCCATTGCCGCTCCTCCAAGCCCCAGATCCCAGCTCTGCTGCAGCACCTGACTACATGTTTGCACTAGAGATGAGCGGGTTCGGTTCCTCGGAATCCGAACCCGCCCGAACTTCAGTTTTTTTTACACGGGGCCGAGCGACTCGGATCTTCCCGCCTTGCTCGGTTAACCCGAGCGCGCCCGAACGTCATCATCCCGCTGTCGGATTCTCGCGAGGCTCGGATTCTATCGCGAGACTCGGATTCTATATAAGGAGCCGCGCGTCGCCGCCATTTTCACACGTGCATTGAGATTCATAGGGAGAGGACGTGGCTGGCGTCCTCTCCGTTTATAGAGAAGAGAGTGAGACTAGAGTAGAGAGAGACACAGTATTTACTTTAGTAATTTTGGGGAGCATTAGGAGGAGTACTACTACTTGCTGAAGTGATAGTGTGACTGTATATCTGACTTGTGGGGGAGACAGTGGGGAGCAGTTAGAGTCTGAGAGCAGGAGTACATATTTTAACGTACAGTCAGTGCACACTTTTGCTGCCAGAGTGCCACACTGCCATTGTGACCACACTGACCACCAGTATATATTGTGATTGTCTGCTTAGGAGTACTACTTGCAAGTTGCTGATAGTGTGACCAGTGACCTGACCACCAGTTTAATATATATATATATATATATATATATATAATTGTATATAATATATATATAATTGTATACCACCTACCCGTGGTTTTTTTTTTTCTTTCTTTCTTCTTGATACATACTACTATAGTAGCTTACTGTAGCAGTCTGCGGTGCTGCTGAGCTGACAGTGTCCAGCAGGTCCGTCATCAGTCATTACATAATAAATATATATACCTGTCCGCCGTCCGGCTGCAGTACTAGTGATATTATATATATATATATATTAATTTCATCTCATTATCATCCAGTCTATATTAGCAGCAGACACAGTACGGTAGTCCACGGCTGTAGCTACCTCTGTGTCGGCAGTCGCTCGTCCATCCATAATTGTATACCACCTACCCGTGGTTTTTTTTTTCTTTCTTTCTTCTTGATACATACTACTATAGTAGCTTACTGTAGCAGTCTGCGGTGCTGCTGAGCTGACAGTGTCCAGCAGGTCCGTCATCAGTCATTACATAATAAATATATATACCTGTCCGGCTGCAGTACTAGTGATATTATATATATATATATATATATATATATATTAATTTCATCTCATTATCATCCAGTCTATATTAGAAGCAGACACAGTACGGTAGTCCACGGCTGTAGCTACCTCTGTGTCGGCAGTCGCTCGTCCATCCATAATTGTATACCACCTACCCGTGGTTTTTTTTTCTTTCTTTCTTCTTGATACATACTACTATAGTAGCTTACTGTAGCAGTCTGCGGTGCTGCTGAGCTGACAGTGTCCAGCAGGTCCGTCATCAGTCATTACATAATAAATATATATACCTGTCCGGCTGCAGTACTAGTGATATTATATATATATATATATATATATATATATTAATTTCATCTCATTATCATCCAGTCTATATTAGCAGCAGACACAGTACGGTAGTCCACGGCTGTAGCTACCTCTGTGTCGGCAGTCGCTCGTCCATCCATAATTGTATACCACCTACCCGTGGTTTTTTTTTCTTTCTTTCTTCTTGATACATACTACTATAGTAGCTTACTGTAGCAGTCTGCGGTGCTGCTGAGCTGACAGTGTCCAGCAGGTCAGTCATCAGTCATTACATAATAAATATATATACCTGTCCGGCTGCAGTACTAGTGATATTATATATATATATATATATTAATTTCATCTCATTATCATCCAGTCTATATTAGCAGCAGACACAGTACGGTAGTCCACAGCTGTAGCTACCTCTGTGTCGGCAGTCGCTCGTCCATCCATAAGTATACTAGTATCCATCCATCTCCATTGTTTACCTGAGGTGCCTTTTAGTTGTGCCTATTAAAATATGGAGAACAAAAATGTTGAGGTTCCAAAATTAGGGAAAGATCAAGATCCACTTCAACCTCGTGCTGAAGCTGCTGCCACTAGTCATGGCCGAGACGATGAAATGCCAGCAACGTCGTCTGCCAAGGCCGATGCCCAATGTCATAGTACAGAGCATGTAAAATCCAAAACACCAAATATCAGTAAAAAAAGGACTCCAAAATCTAAAATAAAATTGTCGGAGGAGAAGCGTAAACTTGCCAATATGCCATTTACCACACGGAGTGGCAAGGAACGGCTGAGGCCCTGGCCTATGTTCATGGCTAGTGGTTCAGCTTCACATGAGGATGGAAGCACTCAGCCTCTCGCTAGAAAAATGAAAAGACTCAAGCTGGCAAAAGCACCGCAAAGAACTGTGCGTTCTTCGAAATCCCAAATCCACAAGGAGAGTCCAATTGTGTCGGTTGCGATGCCTGACCTTCCCAACACTGGACGTGAAGAGCATGCGCCTTCCACCATTTGCACGCCCCCTGCAAGTGCTGGAAGGAGCACCCGCAGTCCAGTTCCTGATAGTCAGATTGAAGATGTCAGTGTTGAAGTACACCAGGATGAGGAGGATATGGGTGTTGCTGGCGCTGGTGTTATGATTCCAGCACTCCTGACCGGAGGAGATTTTATGACAAGGACCAGAGCGCCGGAATGGAATGCAGGTAACGGGAGCAGGGAAGACTAGTTGCCCCTGGCGCCCTAACTCTATTGTCTCACCCGTGCTATCGGAAATCCCCTGCGAGACTATGGTTTCTTGAGCCCCTGGCAGCCACGTTTGAAGGGCGGATTATGTCTGCCCAACTCCGGTGCCCCCCGGTCTTAGTGAGAGACAAAGGGAAATCCGAGGCAGGATGATAACAAGAGGACCTCTGACTGACAACAGGCCAGGGGCAACAAGCTAACTAACAAAAACAGAAGTATGTGCGGAAACCCGCCAGGGAAAAGGACAACCAAAATCCACTTGTCCAATACTCCTACCCAGCACCGCCGGATACCAGAGTGGACCTGTGGAAGCGGAACCCTCCGCAGAATGCTCCAAAACACAAATAATAAATAATAAAGCGGACAAGCCGCAACACACGGCAAGGCCGCGACTCACGAACACCACTGGATGTTATATGGTGATTAGTCAGGACTCCAGGAATAAGATGACAAACTTCCGAGTTCAGGATTTCCGAATACTGGAATGACCGGATACAGCAAGACTGGAACAGACTCTCAGCAAACAGAAACAGCATGCAGGAAGCTATTACCGGCGTCTGTGAGAAGCCCTGGGAGTGTATTTAACAAGGAGTCCTCCAATCAGCTGCCAAAAGGCTGATTAGAATAAATGCCGTGCAGCTGCCTTGCTGCATGGCCAGAGAGCAGGAGAATACATTAACTCTTAAAAC
This sequence comes from Pseudophryne corroboree, assembly GCF_028390025.1. Taxonomy (NCBI): domain Eukaryota; kingdom Metazoa; phylum Chordata; class Amphibia; order Anura; family Myobatrachidae; genus Pseudophryne; species Pseudophryne corroboree. The sequence goes on from NC_086444.1 coordinate 232,189,754, forward strand.
CTAGCAACGGGGAACACGGTCCGCCAGTGGCGTCCCCGTTGCTAGGGTCCGTGCGGCTCAGCGCGCCCGGCGTCCAGCGTTGCCAGGGAGCCGGCGGCTGTCCGCGTACGGCGTCCCTGGTTGCTAGGCGCCGGGCCGCACCGACGAGCGGACCCCGGCGCCTAACAGTACCCCCCCCTTGAGGAGGGGTCAAGGAACCCCTAAAGCCAGGCTTCCAAGGAAACTCCCGAAAAAATGCCCTCTTGAGCCTTGGGGCATGAAGATCCTTATCCAGGACCCAGGACCTTTCCTCTGGACCATAACCTTTCCAGTGAACCAGAAAATAAAGCCGGCCCCTGGACAACTTGGAATCGAGAACCTTCTCCACCAGGAACTCCTGTTGTCCCTGTACATCCACTGGAGATCTTCCCTGAGAGATCTTCCGAGGAAATTTATTGGAAGAAATGTATGGCTTCAACAGGGAGCAATGAAACGTATTACCAATCTGAAGAGATTTTGGTAAACGTAACCGGAAAGCAACTGGGTTAACTTTTTTAATGATATGAAATGGTCCAATAAATTTGGGTCCCAACCTAGCTGAAGATTGTCGAAGTCTAATGTTACGAGTCGACAACCATACCCTATCTCCCACCTTAAAATTGCAAGGACGTCGGAGCCGGCCAGAAAAATTTTTCTCACGAAAGGCCGCTTTTCTGAGAGCAAGGTGCACTTTTTTCCAAATGGCTCTGAGATGGGAGGTTAAGGTTAGCGAGGAAACTGAGGAATGTTGAAAAAAAGAATTAGCTCTGGGGTGAAAACCTAAAACTGAAAAGAATGGAGACACGTTGGTGGAGGAATGACAAGAATTATTGTAAGCAAACTCCGCTAATGGAAGAAACTCGGACCAATCATTCTGGAGTTTGGCTGAGTACAAACGCAAATACTGTTTCAATGATTGGTTAACTCGCTCGGTTTGCCCGTTGGACTGTGGGTGGTAACCAGATGTTAATGACAATCTCATCTTTAATGAAGCACAAAAACACTTCCAGAATTGTGCAACGAATTGTGGACCCCGATCAGAAACAATATCAGTGGGCAACCCATGAAGTCTGAAAATATGGCGGAGAAACAACACTGCCAATCCTTGGGCAGATGGCAGTCGGGGAAGGGCAATGAAATGAGCCATCTTGCTAAAACGTCTACTACCACCCAAATGACTCTGCATCCAGCTGAAAGGGGAAGGTCCACCACAAAATCCATGGAAATATGAGACCATGGCCTGAGAGGGACATTCAAGGGCATAAGTTGCCCGATAGGCAAGGAACGGGGAACCTTATGCTGTGCACAAACCTGACATGAAGAAACAAACTCCTTAACGTCTTTAGAAAGACCAGGCCACCATACTGAGCGGGAGACTAACTCCAATGTCTTAGAGATCCCTGGATGCCCGGAAACTTTGTTATCATGGAACTCAGTCAAAACATTAGCTCTCAGGAACTCAGGGACGTAAAGACGACCAGCAGGAGAATTTCCAGGAGCTTGGTGTTGAAGCTGTTTTAACTGGGTAAATAAATCTTGTGTGAGGCCTGCCCAAATGACTGAAGATGGAAGTATGGGAGTAACAGGACTGTTATCATGAACCGGAAGAAAACTGCGTGACAGAGCATCTGCCTTGGTATTCTTGGAACCTGGCCTGAAAGTTATAATAAACTTGAAACGAGTAAAGAACAAAGCCCAACGAGCCTGCCGGGCATTCAGCCGCTTAGCTGATTCGATGTATTGCAGATTCTTATGGTCAGTCAATACTGAAATGGTATGTGTTGCTCCCTCCAGCCAATGCCTCCACTCCTCGAAAGCCCATTTTATTGCCAGTAGTTCCCGGTTACCAACGTCATAGTTGGATTCAGCGGAGGAGAATTTCCTAGACATAAAGGCACAAGGATGTAGTTCCTGAGACTCTGGATCCTTTTGAGATAGTATAGCCCCTACTCCAACCTCCGAGGCATCAACCTCCACCACGAAGGGCAATCCTGGATTGGGATGTCTAAGGACTGGAGCCGAGACAAAAGCTTGTTTCAAGGCCCGAAAGGACAACTCCGCTTCACGCGACCAGTTGGTAGGATCCGCTCCTTTCTTTGTCAGGGCCACAATGGGAGCAACCAGGTCGGAGAAGGAATGAATGAACCTCCTGTAATAATTCGCAAACCCTAAAAAGCGCTGAATTGCTTTTAAATTGGTGGGTTGCGCCCAACTAAGGATGGCCTGAAGCTTCTTTGGTTCCATGAAAAATCCCCGAGGGGAAATAATGTATCCTAAAAAAGATACCTCCGTGACATGAAACTCGCATTTCTCCAGTTTGGCATATAGATGATTCTCACGTAACTTTTGAAGAACCTGACGCACCTGGGTAACATGTTGTTCAATAGAGTCAGAATAAATCAGGATGTCGTCTAAGTAAACGACCACGAATTTCCCTAGGAAGTCACGGAGCACATCGTTAATGAGGTCCTGGAAAACTGCTGGAGCGTTAGACAAGCCGAACGGCATCACTAGGTACTCGTAGTGACCCGACTGAGTACTGAAGGCTGTCTTCCACTCATCTCCAGACCTGATTCGGATGAGGTTATACGCTCCTCTTAGATCGATTTTGGAGAAAATCACAGCCGAACGCAGCTGATCAAAGAGGACAGAAATCAGCGGCAGAGGATAAGTATTTTTAACTGAGATTTTATTTAAGGCTCTATAGTCAATTCAAGGTCTGAGTGAGCCATCCTTTTTCTCCACAAAGAAGAAGCCTGCACTTAAAGGAGATTTAGATGACCTAATAAATCCTTTCCCTAGGCTCTCTTTAACATAGTCATTCATGGCCGCAGTTTCTGGCCCGGATAAAGCATATAACCTTCCCTTTGGCAATGCGGCACCAGGAATTAGCTCAATGGCGCAATCATAAGGCCGATGGGGAGGCAGAAGGTCTGCATTGCCCTTGGAGAACACATCAGCAAACTCCTGGTACTCCACGGGAATGAGTTCAGGAATTGCAGCAGCTATTCTGACTGGAAACGAAATACATTCCTTATCACAGAAGGCACCCCATTGAGAAATCTCCCCTGACCGCCAATCAATGGTGGGATTGTGAAAGGCCAGCCAAGGGTGACCCAGAACCACTGGAACTGCTGGGCAATGGGTAAGGAAGAACTCGATCTTTTCAGAATGAAGAGCTCCTACCGTAAGTAGTACAGGGGGTGTACAGAGGGAAATAACCCCATTGGACAGTGGACTCCCATCTAAACCATGCATGGTGACACTCCTACCCAAAGATAACTGAGGAATGCCTAAGGCCTTGGCCCAAGTTAAATCCATAAAGTTTCCTGCGGCTCCACTGTCGACAAAAGCCGACACCGAGGAACTGAGGCTGCCAAAGGAAACCTTAGCTGGGACTAAAAGGGAGTTATGCGAGGAGATAAGCTGCAGACCTAGGTGAACCCCCTCACAATTCACCTGGTCAAGGCGTTTCCCGACTTATTCGGACAATTACGAGCAAAATGTCCTTTACCCCCACAGTACAAACAAAGACCAGAGTTTTGCCTTCTGGCTCTCTCTTCAGGAGACAACCGGGAGAAACCCATCTGCATGGGCTCCTCTATGTCCTCAGGGATGGAATATACACACGGAGATGACCTGACCGATGCTCCTTTTTCAGCCTTCCGCTCTCTGAGACGACGATCAATCTTAATAGAAAGCTCCATGAGTTTATCGAGAGTCTCAGGAGCGGGATACTGGAGGAGACTGTCTTTAATTGATTCTGATAAGCCGAGGCGAAACTGACTGCGCAGGGCTGGGTCATTCCAGCCACAGTCGTTCGACCACCGGCGAAACTCCGTACAATAAACCTCTGCGGGATTCCTACCCTGTCTGAGAGCGCGCAACTGACCTTCAGCGGATGCCTCTCTATCAGGGTCGTCATATAACAGTCCTAAAGACCCAAAAAAAGCGTCTACTGACAGCAACACCGGATCATCTGCTTTTAAACCAAATGCCCAAGTCTGGGGATCCCCCTGGAGCAAAGAAATAATAATCCCGACCCGCTGAGATTCAGTACCCGAGGAGATCGGTCTTAGACGAAAATAAAGTTTACAGGATTCTTTAAAATTAAAAAACTCTTTTCTATCCCCAGAAAAACGGTCAGGCAAATGCATTTTTGGTTCAGGAACTACCCTCTGGGAAGTTCGTAAAAGATCTTCCTGCGACCTCACCCGAAGGGAAAGATCCTGAACCATCTGAGTAAGTTCTTGAATCTGACTGACTAAGAGCTGACCAGGATTTGGTCCTAACCCTGTTGGATTCATGAGGCCGACAATTTCTTACAAAAAACTGAAAAAAAAATTAAACTCCGTTTTAATTTTAAGTTTTGGTATGGCCGGTAATAATGTTATGATTCCAGCACTCCTGACCGGAGGAGATTTTATGACAAGGACCAGAGCGCTGGAATGGAATGCAGGTAACGGGAGCAGGGAAGACTAGTTGCCCCTGGCGCCCTAACTCTATTGTCTCACCCGTGCTATCGGAAATCCCCTGCGAGACTATGGTTTCTTGAGCCCCTGGCAGCCACGTTTGAAGGGCGGATTGTGTCTGCCCAACTCCGGTGCCCCCCGGTCTTAGTGAGAGACAAAGGGAAATCCGAGGCAGGATGATAACAAGAGGACCTCTGACTTACAACAGGCCAGGGGCAACAAGCTAACTAACAAAAACAGAAGTATGTGCGGAAACCCGCCAGGGAAAAGGACAACCAAAATCCACTTGTCCAATACTCCTACCCAGCACCGCCGGATACCAGAGTGGACCTGTGGAAGCGGAACCCTCCGCAGAATGCTCCAAAACACAAATAATAAATAATAAAGCGGACAAGCCGCAACACACGGCAAGGCCGCGACTCACGAACACCACTGGATGTTATATGGTGATTAGTCAGGACTCCAGGAATAAGATGACAAACTTCCGAGTTCAGGACTTCCGAATACTGGAATGACCGGATACAGCAAGACTGGAACAGACTCTCAGCAAACAGAAACAGCATGCAGGAAGCTATTACCGGCGTCTGTGAGAAGCCCTGGGAGTGTATTTAACAAGGAGTCCTCCAATCAGCTGCCAAAAGGCTGATTAGAATAAATGCCGTGCAGCTGCCTTGCTGCATGGCCAGAGAGCAGGAGAATACATTAACTCTTAAAACCTAGCAACGGGGAACACGGTCCGCCAGTGGCGTCCCCGTTGCTAGGGTCCGTGCGGCTCAGCGCGCCCGGCGTCCAGCGTTGCCAGGGAGCCGGCGGCTGTCCGCGTACGGCGTCCCTGGTTGCTAGGCGCCGGGCCGCACCGACGAGCGGACCCCGGCGCCTAACAGCTGGGGAGGAAATTGACAAGGAGGATTCTGATGGTGAGGTGGTTTGTTTAAGTCAGGCACCCGGGGAGACACCTGTTGTCCGTGGGAGGAATATGGCCGTTGACATGCCTGGTGAAAATACCAAAAAAATCAGCTCTTCGGTGTGGAAGTATTTCAACAGAAATGCGGACAACATTTGTCAAGCCGTGTGTTGCCTTTGTCAAGCTGTAATAAGTAGGGGTAAGGACGTTAACCACCTCAGAACATCCTCCCTTATACGTCACCTGCAGCGCATTCATAATAAGTCAGTGACAAGTTCAAAAACTTTGGGCGACAGCGGAAGCAGTCCACTGACCAGTAAATCCCTTCCTCTTGTAACCAAGCTCACGCAAACCACCCCACCAACTCCCTCAGTGTCAATTTCCTCCTTCCCCAGGAATGCCAATAGTCCTGCAGGCCATGTCACTGGCAATTCTGACGATTCCTCTCCTGCCTGGGATTCCTCCGATGCATCCTTGCGTGTAACGCCTACTGCTGCTGGCGCTGCTGTTGTTGCTGCTGGGAGTCGATGGTCATCCCAGAGGGGAAGTCATAAGCCCACTTGTACTACTTCCAGTAAGCAATTGACTGTCCAACAGTCCTTTGCGAGGAAAATGAAATATCACAGCAGTCATCCTGTTGCAAAGCGGATAACTGAGGCCTTGACAACTATGTTGGTGTTAGACGTGCGTCCGGTATCCGCCGTTAGTTCACAGGGAACTAGACAATTTCTTGAGGTAGTGTGCCCCCGTTACCAAATACCATCTAGGTTCCACTTCTCTAGGCAGGCGATACCGAGAATGTACACGGACGTCAGAAAAAGACTCACCAGTGTCCTAAAAAATGCAGTTGTACCCAATGTCCACTTAAACACGGACATGTGGACAAGTGGAGCAGGGCAGGGTCAGGACTATATGACTGTGACAGCCCACTGGGTAGATGTATGGACTCCCGCCGCAAGAACAGCAGCGGCGGCACCAGTAGCAGCATCTCGCAAACGCCAACTCTTTCCTAGGCAGGCTACGCTTTGTATCACCGGTTTCCAGAATACGCACACAGCTGAAAACCTCTTACGGCAACTGAGGAAGATCATCGCGGAATGGCTTACCCCAATTGGACTCTCCTGTGGATTTGTGGCATCGGACAACTCCAGCAATATTGTGTGTGCATTAAATATGGGCAAATTCCAGCACGTCCCATGTTTTGCACATACCTTGAATTTGGTGGTGCAGAATTTTTAAAAAAACGACAGGGGCGTGCAAGAGATGCTGTCGGTGGCCAGAAGAATTGCGGGACACTTTCGGCGTACAGGCACCACGTACAGAAGACTGGAGCAACACCAAAAACGCCTGAACCTGCCCTGCCATCATCTGAAGCAAGAAGTGGTAACAAGGTGGAATTCAACCCTATATATGCTTCAGAGGTTGGAGGAGCAGCAAAAGGCCATTCAAGCCTATACAATTCAGCACGATATAGGAGGTGGAATGCACCTGTCTCAAGCGCAGTGGAGAATGATTTCAACGTTGTGCAAGGTTCTGCTGCCCTTTGAACTTGCCACACGTGAAGTCAGTTCAGACACTGCCAGCCTGAGTCAGGTCATTCCCCTCATCAGGCTTTTGCAGAAGAAGCTGGAGACATTGAAGGAGGAGCTAACACGGAGCGATTCCGCTAGGCATGTGGGACTTGTGGATGGAGCCCTTAATTCGCTTAACAAGGATTCACGGGTGGTCAATCTGTTGAAATTAGAGCACTACATTTTGACCACCGTGCTCGATCCTAGATTTAAAACCTACCTTGGATCTCTCTTTCCGGCAGACACAAGTCTGCTGGGGTTCAAAGACCTGCTGGTGAGAAAATTGTCAAGTCAAGCGGAACGCGACCTGTCAACATCTCCTCCTTCACATTCTCCCGCAACTGGGGGTGCGAGGAAAAGGCTCAGAATTCCGAGCCCACCCGCTGGCGGTGATGCAGGGCAGTCTGGAGCGACTGCTGATGCTGACATCTGGTCCGGACTGAAGGACCTGACAACGATTACGGACATGTCGTCTACTGTCACTGCATATGATTCTCTCCCCATTGAAAGAATGGTGGAGGATTATATGAGTGACCGCATCCAAGTAGGCACGTCACACAGTCCGTACTTATACTGGCAGGAAAAAGAGGCAATTTGGAGGCCCTTGCACAAACTGGCTTTATTCTACCTAAGTTGCCCTCCCACAAGTGTGTACTCCGAAAGAGTGTTTAGTGCCGCCGCTCACCTTGTCAGCAATCGGCGTACGAGGTTACTTCCAGAAAATGTGGAGAAGATGATGTTCATTAAAATGAATTATAATCAATTCCTCCGTGGAGACATTGACCAGCAGCAATTGCCTCCACAAAGTACACAGGGAGCTGAGATGGTGGATTCCAGTGGGGACGAATTGATAATCTGTGAGGAGGGGGATGTACACGGTGATATATCGGAGGATGATGATGAGGTGGACATCTTGCCTCTGTAGAGCCAGTTTGTGCAAGGAGAGATTAATTGCTTCTTTTTTGGTGGGGGTCCAAACCAACCCGTCATTTCAGTCACAGTCGTGTGGCAGACCCTGTCACTGAAATGATGGGTTGGTTAAAGTGTGCATGTCCTGTTTATACAACATAAGGGTGGGTGGGAGGGCCCAAGGACAATTCCACCTTGCACCTCTTTTTTCTTTTTTTCTTCTTTGCGTCATGTGCTGTTTGGGGAGTGTTTTTTGGAAGGGCCATCCTGCGTGACACTGCAGTGCCACTCCTAGATGGGCCAGGTGTTTGTGTCGGCCACTAGGGTCGCTTATCTTACTCACACAGCTACCTCATTGCGCCTCTTTTTTTCTTTGCGTCATGTGCTGTTTGGGGAGTGTTTTTTGGAAGGGCCATCCTGCGTGACACTGCAGTGCCACTCCTAGATGGGCCAGGTGTTTGTGTCGGCCACTAGGGTCGCTTATCTTACTCACACAGCTACCTCATTGCGCCTCTTTTTTTCTTTGCGTCATGTGCTGTTTGGGGAGTGTTTTTTGGAAGGGCCATCCTGCGTGACACTGCAGTGCCACTCCTAGATGGGCCAGGTGTTTGTGTCGGCCACTAGGGTCGCTTATCTTACTCACACAGCTACCTCATTGCGCCTCTTTTTTTCTTTGCGTCATGTGCTGTTTGGGGAGTGTTTTTTGGAAGGGCCATCCTGCGTGACACTGCAGTGCCACTCCTAGATGGGCCAGGTGTTTGTGTCAGCCACTAGGGTCGCTTATCTTACTCACACAGCTACCTCATTGCGCCTCTTTTTTTCTTTGCGTCATGTGCTGTTTGGGGAGTGTTTTTTGGAAGGGCCATCCTGCGTGACACTGCAGTGCCACTCCTAGATGGGCCAGGTGTTTGTGTCGGCCACTAGGGTCGCTTATCTTACTCACACAGCTACCTCATTGCGCCTCTTTTTTTCTTTGTGTCATGTGCTGTTTGGGGAGTGTTTTTTGGAAGGGCCATCCTGCGTGACACTACAGTGACACTCCTAGATGGGCCAGGTGTTTGTGTCGGCCACTAGGGTCGCTTATCTTACTCACACAGCTACCTCATTGCGCCTCTTTTTTTCTTTGCGTCATGTGCTGTTTGGGGAGTGTTTTTTGGAAGGGCCATCCTGCGTGACACTGCAGTGCCACTCCTAGATGGGCCAGGTGTTTGTGTCGGCCACTAGGGTCGCTTATCTTACTCACACAGCTACCTCATTGCGCCTCTTTTTTTCTTTGCGTCATGTGCTGTTTGGGGAGTGTTTTTTGGAAGGGCCATCCTGCGTGACACTGCAGTGCCATTCCTAGATGGGCCAGGTGTTTGTGTCGGCCACTAGGGTCGCTTATCTTACTCACACAGCTACCTCATTGCGCCTCTTTTTTTCTTTGCGTCATGTGCTGTTTGGGGAGTGTTTTTTGGAAGGGCCATCCTGCGTGACACTGCAGTGCCACTCCTAGATGGGCCAGGTGTTTGTGTCGGCCTCTAGGGTCGCTTAGCTTAGTCATCCAGCGACCTCGGTGCAAATTTTAGGACTAAAAATAATATTGTGAGGTGTGAGGTATTCAGAATAGACTGAAAATGAGTGGAAATTATGGTTTTTGAGGTTAATAATACTTTGGGATCAAAATGACCCCCAAATTCTATGATTTAAGCTGTTTTTTAGTGTTTTTTTTAAAAAACACCCGAATCCAAAACACACCCGAATCCGACAAAAAAAAATTCGGTGAGGTTTTGCCAAAACGCGGTCGAACCCAAAACACGGCCGCGGAACCGAACCCAAAACCAAAACACAAAACCCGAAAAATTTCAAGTGCACATCTCTAGTTTGCACTCAGCAGCATCCCTGTAATGCTCCTGCTGCTGCCTGTAAGAGGAACCATGCCAATTACAAGGGAAAACAAGGAAACAACTTTTCGGTAACAGCACTCAGCAAAAACGTAAAAACTGGACTCAGTGTCCCATAAAATTTCTACCATGCCAGCTAGCGTGTATACATAATCAAAAAGAATGATCGTCACACAGGGATTTAAAAATGAAAGTATATTGTGAACAAAGTCACAAGATTTTGTGACTCTGTTTACAATATACAATATACTTTTTCACTTTAAAAGTCCTTGAATGTTATTGATTTATCCCTTTTTAGTTTGTATTTTCTTTTTTGGTTGTTGTATGTGTTGGGAATTTTAGTCACCTGAGGGAGACACCTGTTTTACTGTACTGTTATATTGGCACCCCACCACGCTACGGAGACTATGTACAACATTGGTAGTAATTGTATTTTCTTATCTTTGGACTCGGACTGTACAAACATTGTCCACTGGAAGGTGTCAATGGTTACAGTTTATTGTGAAATGTTGATAACATGTACAACTTCCTTAAGAACAATTGTATTCTGTTTGCGGATATATGCATTGCTTCAATAAATAAATATTTTTTTTAAAAAAAGTCCTTGAATGTTGTCTCTTTTCATTGTATATGTATAGTGATGCAATTCACCCCAGCTCACCTAGTGGCCACCTGCATCTCCCCTCCGAGAGGTGGGTGTAGTGGGGGGTTTGCAGGTTAGGGGTTGCTAGGCTGAAGCTTTGCCTTGGGTGCAGAGAGACCTTGCACTGGCCCTGCCCCCTCCCCTTTTCCTTACTTAACTAACTAACCAACCAACCAACCAACCAACCAACCAACCAACCAACCAACCCATAAACTCATGTATAACTAGCCACTCATCTCATGACAGCCCATACATTTGATTCGCTCACAGGGCTCATTCCCTATCCATTGTTATCCCAACCACTGCCTTAGGGGAAGATCCAGAACAAAATTACATGTGTGGACACCATGACAGGGGACAGGGGGTGGGGGTGTTTGTGCACTCAGAAGGCGCACACTCTCCTGGGAAAAGATGGGCATTGCCTGGCAACAAGGGCGTCACCTTGCAGCAAGAGGTGTGTGAATGGCGTTTACGTATGATGGGGACAGGGTGATGCCTTGGAGAGGCAGAGGGTGGCAGGAGAGAGTGATGGGGAGATAGTGATGCAGGGGAGACAGAGGGTGAGGCAGTGGGTGACGGGGAGAGATAGTGGGAGATGGAGAGGCAGTGGGTGACAAGGAGAGGCAGAGGGTGACAGTGAGAGGCAGTGGGTGACGCCAGGGTATGGGTGACAGGGTGGATATTGGTTGACACCAGGAAATGAGTAACAGGTGGAGGGAGTGGGTGATGCATGGGGAGGCAGTGGGTGATGTAGAGGATGACGTGGAGAGGCAGTGGGTGACAGGGAGCTGATGACAGGAGAAAGAGGTAATGTGGAGAGATAGTGGGAGATGGAGAGGGAGTGGGTGACAGGAAAGGGTGGTGGAGAAAGGCAGTGGGTGACCGGGAAAAGGTGATGGAAGAGGGTCAGGGAGAGGCAGAGGTGACAGGAAAAGGCAGTGGGTGATGGGAATAGGCAATGATTGACACCTGCGTTGGACAGGGTGACCGGGGAACTGCTTCCAGTCCATTTATGCCAGGACAATGTTTATAGAGGCATTCAGTTCTCTGCACTCACACCTGCAATCACCTACGATACAGGTGAATAGCGTAAAAAGTTAGGTGCTTTTAAACATTGTCCCGGGAAAAATCTGACAGGGAGAGGCAGGGGTGACAGGGAAATAGTGGGTGACATGGGAGACAGTATGACAGCAGCCTCTTCCTGGTCCTGGCCCTAGGCCTGTTGCTTAAATAAAATAAAACAAAAATGTCTCCTAAATGACAGGGAGCACTTGGTGCCCCACCCCCCTGAATCCGCCAGTGCACTACCTTATAAATACTGCTAGCCTTCTCCCTCTCTATTATCTATCCTGCTGTGTTACATATACATCAGTTAGCCGTATTATACAACCCAATTTCATATATGCAGCTGCCATTAACTTCACACTATCAGCTGCTTAAAAAAATCAAAAAGACTAATAACAGTAGCTGTAACAACAGTATTGTCATTGGTTAATACAAATTTATTATGTCTTTAGCGCTCATTATATTTTGATATATGACAAACACTTTTGATTCACTGTGATTACAATGCCAAATTATAATTGATGTATGGTTGATTCACGATGTCTAAATAACAGATATTTAAAAAAAAGATCCAAAAGCATCCACAATATAAAGTGCATATCTCCTATTGCTGGCTGGACAATACGCCAGACTCACCTGTATTATTTAGCGGGAATGACCTTCAGAAGCAATCTTTGACTTATGTTCAAGCATGCAAGTGAAAGGGATTATATTATGTCATATGGTGGGAAGTAGTCACAATGCCGCCGGGATCCCGGCGATCGAAATACCTATGGCGGAATCTTGAATACCGGCATCAAAATCCCGATGGAGATCGGGATCCCAGCATCAAAATGGCGTTGCTGGAATCCCAAATGCTCATTTAGCGGGACGTGCTCGCATCCTGCCGCGGGCGGTGGGAGATTAGGTTTAGGCATTAGAAGTGGGTTTAGGATTAGCGTGCAGGGATGGGAAGGGGATGGTTAGGTACTGGGGAGGGGCGGTTAGGCACCAAAAGGAGGTTAGGGTTAGGCACCAAGTGGGGAGAGTTAGGTTTAGGCAGCGGGGAAGTTAGGGTTAGGCACCACTGGGGAGGGTTAGGATTAGGCACCACCGGGGAGGGTTAAGCACCCACAAGGGAGGGTTAGGGTAGGTGGCAGGGGAGGATTAGGGTACTTTATGGGGGGGGGGGGCTATTGGGATTCTGATGGTTGGGATTAGGGAGGCCAATCCCGGGCATTTTTTCAATCCCGGGATTCGGGATTGAAAAATGCTCAATCCCGGGATTCCCAGGATCCCGGGATTGCAGTAGGGAGCAGGGAGAGTATATGTGGAGGGCAGCGAGGGGTGAAGGGTGGGTGTAGGGAGCATGTAAGGAGCAGGAAAGGAGGGTGGGTGTAGGGAGCAGCGGCAGAGTGAGTGTAGGGAGCATGTAAGGAGCAGGAAGGGAGGGTGGGTGTAGTGAACAAGAAGGGAGGGTGGTTGTTGGGAGCAGCGGGAGGGTGGGTGTGTATGGAGCATGTAAGGAGCAGGAAAGGAGGGTGGGTGTAGGGAGCAGCGGCAGAGTGAGTGTAGGGAGCATGTAAGGAGCAGGAAGGGAGGGTGGGTGGGTGTAGTGAGCAAGAAGGGAGGGTGGTTGTTGGGAGCAGCGGGAGGGTGGGTGTGTATGGAGCATGTAAGGAGCAGGAAGGGAGGGTGGGTGTAGCGAGCAGGGAGGATTTCAGGAGCAGAGAGGGAGGGAGGATGTCTGGAGCAGTGAGGGAGTGTGGGTGTAACGACAACACTTACTAATTAATGGGCCGCGGGCACCAGCCAATAATTCATCACACACCAGCAATACATGATAGACTTTCCCAGTATTAAGCTCACAAACAGGTCATGAATATATATTGTCTATACATACAATCCTGGGCCGCGGGCACCAGCCATGGACACACACTCACGCTGACCGCGCTGGCGGCATTTCAAATGTAACGCTGGCCGCCAGCCAGTCAGAACTGGCAGTCAATCAGGAGCCGCAGCTGCTGCCGCTTCCCTGATTGGCTGCCGGTCTGCCAGCTCTGTTTGGCTGGCGGCTGGCGCTACATTTGAAATGCTGCCAGCGGCTGCTGTATCTATCTCGCTGACAGCCGGGCAGCGCTGTGCTGTAGTGCTCAGCGCTGTCCGGCAAAACTGCGCATGCGCACTCTAATCCCGCGAATCCCGGGATTGGAGGCTCCAATCCCGGGATTCAAATCCCGGCATTTTTGAGCCCAAATCCCGGCATCCCGCCGATCCCGATCCCGGGATTGGCCTCCCTAGTTGGGATGCTGCTGTCGGTATTTGACTGTCGGCATCCCGTCCTTCGGTATATCATACCGAATCACTCATGGTGCTGTTATCCCCAGTTAAACTAGCTACAGAGTAATCTAAAGGGGGGTACTCACGGAGCGATCGCTGCTTAAAATCTAAGCAATCTGACTAGATTGCTTAGATATTAAGCCTGATCGCTCCGTGTGTACCCCCTACAGCGATAGCGATGCGCAGCCCCGCGCATCGCTATCGCTGGTGCTAGATTGGCCTGCCGTGCAGGCCAATCTAGCGGATCGCTCATTTCACCCGCTGGGTGAAATGAGCGCCCCCCCCCCCCCGTCTCCCCCTGCACGCTCAGCACACATCGCACTGTGCTGAGCGGCGGGAGAGATGTGTGCTGAGCGGTTCACTTAGCACACATCTCTCCCGCATCGGCCAGTGAGTACTGGCCTTTAGTGTTTATCAGTGTGACTCTTTGAATTTCTAAAATATATATACTGTAGTGTATGTATGTATATATATATATATATATATATATATATATATTGTAACACTGTAGGGGTACAAGGCGCCTCTTCCTGGGGAATATGGCAGCACGCAGCAGCTGAGGAACAACACAAGTCCAGTGTCTGGTTCAACTGGCCCCGGCCAGTTTTATTGAAACAGAAAATAAAACAAACACCAAAAGAAAATACCTTGCCTGTCCGGCACTAACTAAACACAAGATGTTCCTAACTATCACTAAACAAAAACACAGAGTTCTCCAGTAAACACTGTATAGCTCACTTGTATCAGGAAGCGTGTTTCTCTCACACAGATCCCTCCAGTCTTCCAGGCAGTCTGCCCATACTAATCAGGCTAGCAGCCCTATAACACTCTTACACAGCTGAAACCCTGATTAGCCCTCTGTGAGGCCAAAGACCCGAACTGGGCCCAATGTCTAGAACTCGCCTTATCTCTCTCTCAGAGCCTTTACCCAGCTTTTACAGCAAACTGAAAAGGTTCTGACAAAACAAAAGCATTTTTCCTAGAAGTTTTCATTTTCTAAAACATGTAAGACAAGAACCTGGGACAAACATACCTGCCCTCAAACACTATCCCAGTGTTCTTGTCACAATATATATATATATACATATATATATGGAAGGTCCCACACTCTCACCCAACTCAGATAGCGGCTGGGGTGCCAAATCAAAGTCTAATCCAATATTAGGGTCAGACTCATTAGTACAATACAGTGTTTCTCCACACTTCCGTGGAGAAAGATAGCACTCTCCAGACTGGACAAATGTAGTATTAGCAGATAAAGTCATTTATTCACATACTTGGTTCCATATCACAAGTACAGTATATGCACAAACAAAAGGGGGCTCACCAACGTTTCGGTCCTGTGTTAGGACCTTTCTCAAGGTGTCTGCCAATCAATCAATCAGTCCATTGAAAATATCAACACTTGCAGCTTCAGGAAGGAACCAGGATCTTGGTTCCTTCCTGAAGCTGCAAGTGTTGATATTTTCAATGGACTGATTGATTGATTGATTGGCAGACACCTTGAGAAAGGTCCTAACACAGGACCGAAACGTTGGTGAGCCCCCTTTTGTTTGTGCATATACTGTACTTGTGATATGGAACCAAGTATGTGAATAAATGACTTTATCTGCTAATACTACATTTGTCCAGTCTGGAGAGTGCTATCTTTCTTTACGGAAGTGTGGAGAAACACTGTATTGTATATATATACATATATATTCTCCAAAGTCTGCCGACACTGTAATAGAGCACTCCGTTGTAGCACAAAACAGATGTCTAAAGAAAATGGCACTTGGAGACTTTAAACATTAAGCAACAAAAGATGAAATGATTTTGGGGCAACAACCCCTTTGCTTGTTTAGTCTGAGTGCTGTTTTCTTTCGACATCTTTACACACACACACACACACACGCACACGCACACGCACACACTCACACATGGAGATATACATATATATATATATATATATATATATATATATGTAATGGCAAGGTGCACATGGTACATAGTAAGTGCAGAACAGCAAGGTAAATTATCCTGATACGACTTTATTACATTGAACAGCATGTAAACAGCCATTAACTTACCAACTCTTCCATAGCATCCAGTGGGAACATGTATCTGGATGTCAGTTGTAACATTCTGACTGTCAGCTTTGTAACTGTCGACAACATGATTACATCCCGTATCTACCTCACTCTGGCCCTCATTCCGAGTTGTTCGCTCGCTAGCTGCTTTTAGCAGCATTGCAAACGCTAGGCCGCCACCCTCTGGGAGTGTATCTTAGCTTAGCAGAATAGCGAACGAAAGAGTAGCAGAATTGCTACTAAATATTTTCTTGCAGTTTCTGAGTAGCTCCAGACCTACTCTTAGAATGCGATCAGCTTGGTCCGTTTAGTTCCTGGTTTGACGTCACAAACACGCCCTGCGTTCGGCCAGCCACTCCCCCGTTTCTCCAGACACTCCAGCGTTTTTCCCTGACACGCCTGCATTTTTTTAGCACACTCCCGGAAAACGCTCAGTTACCACCCAGAAACGCCCCTTTCCTGTCAATCACTCACCGATCAGCAGTGCCACTGAAAAGCGTTGCAGGATCAACAGCAAAACTGCTACATTTTTAGTTAAATAACTAAGCGCATGCGCGCTGCGTACCATGCGCATTTAGCAACAAATCGCAGCATAGCGAAAATCGGCAATGAGCGAACAACTCGGAATGACCACCTCTAAGTCAAGGGCAGCCAACCCTGGTCCTCGAGAGCTACCAACAGTTCCCGTTTTCCAGGTCTCCTCACAGAGTCCACCTGTGGATCTTTTAAAATGTGACAGTTAGTAATAATTACACATGTGCACCTGCCAGGTGAGCTGGAAAACATGAACTGTTTGTAGCTCTCGAAGACCAGGACTGGTCTAGGTTATTAGAAAGTAATTTTATTAATTTCTGAAATGATTTCACTGATTTCTTCCTGCTTCTGGAACTAACTACAATAATAACGATTTAGCACAAGAAAAGGTAAAACAAGTAGCATTACAAAAAACGCTATCAAAATCCAATGCAAATATAAATAGCAATGCATACAGCACCATACAGCATGAGCCTAAACAAAGTTCAAATTGGTTTATTTAAACTTAAATGTAATTTTTGCTTTTAGCCACTTGGTGGCAGTCGTGATCAGCATAATAATACATATTGCATTTGACAAGAACATGATGGTAGTCAGTGAAATCAACAGAAGAAAATGGAGGCTGGCATATGCACCTCCCTGCAACACAAATATTTCTGAGCTTCAATAAAGTATTGATCTTCATCCGTGAAATACATTTTTCATTTTTTGTTTTTTATTGAAGCATGAATAAAGATGCATCATACACGGAACATAAATATACATAGCGAATACAATAAAGTATTAACATTACTCATACAACAGTGTGACGTCCTTCATTGGTTATCAATAGATAGCAGAGAAAATAAAGTTATTGTGTGACAATCTGAAAATATAGGGTACGCAAGTTTAGAGATGAGCGGGTTCGGTTCTCCGAGAACTGAACCCCCCCGAACTCCACGTGGTTCACATGGGTCCGAGGCAGGCTCAGTTGTTTCCGCCTGACTCGGAAAACCCGAACGAGGCAAAACGTCATCATCCCGTTGTCGGATTCTCGCGAGATTCAGATTCCATATAAAGAGCCGCGCGTCACTGCCATTTTCACTCGTGCATTGTAGAGGGTACAGAGAGGATGTGGCTACGTTCTCTCAGTGGCAAATCTCATTATCAGTGCTCAGTATCAGTGCTTATTGCTGCTCAGTAATACTAGTAGTGTGTCTCTCTTGTGCTGCATCTTGCTGCTGTAGGGTGCTGTGGTAGTAGTGTCCTGTGACTGTGTATCGTTCATCATCATTCCAGTCACAGTGGTATCTGGGGGGTGACAATTCCAGAGTGCTTTTGTGATGCTCAGTAATAGTTACTAGTACAGTGTTTCTCTTGCTGCATCTTGCTGCTGTAGGGTGCTGTGTTAGTAGTGTTCTGTGACTGTGTATCGTTCATCATCATTCCAGTCACAGTGGTATCTGGGGGGTGGGGGTGACAATTCCAGAGTGCTTTTGTGCTGCTCAGTAATACTAGTACAGTGTCTTGTGCTGCATTGTGCTGCTCAGTGTCAGTTCTCTGTAGTATCATCAGTGCTCATTATCATCAGAGCTCAGTATCAGTGCTCAGTATAATCAGTGCTCAGTATCATCAGTGCTCAGTATCAGTGCTCAGTATCATCAGTGCTCAGTATCATCAGTGCTCAGTACCATCAGTGCTCATTATCATCAGTGCATAGTATCATCAGGGCTCAGTATCATCAGTGCTCATTATCATCAGTGCTCATTATCATTAGTGCTCATTATCATCAGTGCTCAGTATCATCAGTGCTCAGTATCAGTGCTGAGTATCATCAGTGCACAGTATCATTAGTGCTCATTGTCACTAGTGCTCATTATCATCAGTGCTCAGTATCTTCAGTGCTCATTATCATCAGTGCTCATTATCATCAATGCTCAGTATCATCAGTGCTCAGTATAGGTGCTCAGTATCATCGGTGCTCAGTATCAGTGCTCAGTATCATCAGTGCTCAGTATCATCAGTGCTCAGTATAGGTGCTCAGTATCATCGGTGCTCAGTATCAGTGCTCAGTATCATCAGTGCTCATTATCATCAGTGCTCAGTATCAGTGCTCAGTATCATCAGTGCTCAGTATCATCAGTGTTCAGTATCAGTGCTCAGTATCATCAGTGCTCAGTATCATCAGTGCTCATTATCATCAGTGCTCAGTACCATCAGTGCTCATTATCATCAGTGCTCATTATCATTAGTGCTCATTATCATTAGTGCTCATTATCATCAGTGCTCAGTATCATCAGTGCTCAGTATCATCAGTGCTCAGTATCAGTGCTCAGTATCATCAGTGCTCAGTATCATCAGTGCTCATTATCATCAGTGCTCAGTATCATTAGTGCTCATTATCATCAGTGCTCAGTATCATCAGTGCTCAGTATCATCAGTGCTTAGTATCATCAGTGCTCAGTATCAATGCTCAGTATCATCAGTGCTCATTATCATCAGTGCTCATTATCATTAATGCTCAGTATCATCAGTGCTAATTATCATCAGTGCTCATTATCATCAGTGGTCAGTATCAGTGCTCAGTATCATCAGTGCTCAGTATCATCAGTGCTCAGTATCATCAGTGCTCAGTATCATCGGTGCTCAGTATCATCAGTGCTCAGTATCATCAGTGCTCAGTATCAATGCACAGTATCATCAGTGCTCATTATCATCAGTGCTCATTATCATCAATGCTCAGTATCATCAGTGCTAATTAACATCAGTGCTCAGTATCATCAGTGCTCAGTATCAGTGCTCAGTATCATCAGTGCTCATTATCATCAGTGGTCAGTATCAGTGCTCAGTATCATCAGTGTTCAGCATCAGTGCTCAGTATCATCAATGCTCAGTATCATCAGTGCTCAGTATCATCAGTGCTCAGAACCATCAGTGCTCAGTATCATCAGTGCTCAGTATCATCAGTGCTCATTATCATCAGTGCTCAGTATAATCAGTGCTCAGTATCATCAATCAGTGCTCATTATCATCAATCAGTGCTCAGTATCATCAATCAGTGCTCAGTATCACTGGTCAGTGCTCAGTGTCTTGTGCTGCATCTTGCTGCTGTAGGGTGCTGTGGTAGTGTCCGGTCACTGTGCATAGGTCATCATCATTCCAGTCACAGTGGTTTCTGGTATATATCTAGTGGTATCTAATTCCAGACATTACTGACGTCTAATTCCAGATATATTACAGGCATATAATTCCACACATTAAAAAATAGAGAACAAAAATTTTGAGGGTTAAATAGGGAAAGATCAAGATCCACTTCCACCTAGTGCTGAAGCTGCTGCCACTAGTCATGGCTGAGACGATGAAATGCCATCAACGTCGTCTGCCAAGGCCAATGCCCAATGTGACAGTAGAGAGCATGTAAAATCCAAAAAGCAAAAGTTCAGTAAAATGACCCAAAAATCTAAATTAAAATCGTCTGAGGAGAAGCGTAAACTTGCCAATATGCCATTTACGACACGGAGTGGCAAGGAACGGCTAAGGCCCTCTCCTATGTTCCTCATGACTAGTGGTTCAGCTTCACATGACGATGGAAGCACTCATCCTCCCGCTAGAAAAAAAGAAAAAAAGAGTTAAGCTGGCAAAAGCACAGAAAATAACTGTGCGTTCTTCTAAATCACAAATCCCCAAGGAGAGTCCAATTGTGTCGGTTGCGATGCCTGACCTTCCCAACACTGGACGGGAAGAGGTGGCTCCTTCCACCATTTGCACGCCCCCTGCAAGTGCTGGAAGGAGCACCCGCAGTCCAGTTCCTGATAGTCAAATTGAAGATGTCACTGTTGAAGTACACCAGGATGAGGATATGGGTGTTGCTGGCGCTGAGGAGGAAATTGACGAGGAGGATTCTGATGGTGAGGTGGTTTGTTTAAGTCAGGCACCCGGGGAGACACCTGTTGTCCGTGGGATGAATAAGGCCATTGACATGCCTGGTCAAAATACAAAAAAAAAAATCACCTCTTCGGTGTGAAATTATTTCAACAGAAATGCGGACAACAGGTGTCAAGCCGTGTGTTGCCTTTGTCAAGCTGTAATAAGTAGGGGTAAGGATGTTAACCACCTAGGAACATCCTCCCTTATACGTCACCTGGAGCGCATTCATCAGAAGTCATTGACAAGTTCAAAAACTTTGGGTGACAGCGGAAGCAGTCCACTGACAACTAAATCCCTTCTTCCTCTTGTACCCAAGCTCCTGCAAACCACACCACCAACTCCCTCAATGTCAATTTCCTCCTTAGACAGGAAAGCCAATAGTCCTGCAGGCCATGTCACTGGCAAGTCTGACAAGTCCTCACCTAACTGGGATTCCTCCTATGGATCCTTGAGTGTAACGCCTACTGCTGCTGGCGCTGCTGTTGTTGCTGCTGGGAGTTGATCGTCATCCCAGAGGGGAAGTCGGAAGACCACTTGTACTACTTCCAGTAAGCAATTGACTGTCCAAAAGTCCTTTGCGAGGAAGATGAAATATCACAGCAGTCATCCTGTTGCAAAGCGGATAACTCCTGCCTTGACAACTATGTTGGTGTCAGACGTGCGTCCGGTATCCACCGTTAGTTCACAGGGACTCAGAGAATTGCTTGAGGTAGTGTGTCCCCGGTACCAAATCCCATCTAGGTTCCACTTCTCTAGGCAGGCGATACCGAGAATGTACACAGACGTCAGAAAAAGTGTCCTCAGTATCCTAAAAAATGCAGTTGTACCCACTGTCCACTTAACCACGGACATGTGGACAAGTGGAGCAGGGCACACTAATGACTATATGACTGTGACAGCCCACTGGGTAGATGTATTGCCTCCCGCAGCAACAACAGCGGCGGCACCAGTAGCAGCATCTCGCAAACGCCAACTCGTTCCTAGGCAGGCTACGCTTTGAATCACCGATTTCCATAAGAGGTACACAGCTGACAACCTCTTACGGAAACTGAGGAACATCATCGCAGATTGGCTTACCCCAATTGGACTCTCCTGGGGATTTGTGATATCGGACAACACCACCAATATTGTGCGTGCATTACATGTGTGCAAATT
Organism: Pseudophryne corroboree; assembly: GCF_028390025.1. Taxonomy (NCBI): domain Eukaryota; kingdom Metazoa; phylum Chordata; class Amphibia; order Anura; family Myobatrachidae; genus Pseudophryne; species Pseudophryne corroboree. The sequence goes on from NC_086444.1 coordinate 232,211,202, forward strand.
CCAGCACGTCCCATGTTTTGCACATACAATTAATTTGGTGGTGCAGAATTTTTTTAAAAATGACAGGGGCGTGCAGAAGATGCTGTCGGTGGTCCGAAAAATTGCGGGCCACTTTCGGCATTCAGCCACCACATGCCGAAGACTGGAGCGTCAGCAAACACTCATGAACATGCCCTGTCATCAGCTGAAGCAAGAGGTGGTAACGAGGTGGAATTCAACACCCTATATGCTTCAGCGGATGGAGGAGCAGCAAAAGGCCATTCAAGCCTATACATCTGCCTACGATATAGGCAAAGGAGGGGGAATGCACCTGACTCAAGCGCAGTGGAGAATGATTTCCATGTTGTGCAAGGTTCTCAAACCCTTTTAACTTGCCACACGTGAAGTCAGTTCAGACACTGCCAGCCTAAGTCAGGTCATTCCCCTCATCAGGCTTTTGCAGAAGCAGCTGGAGAGATTGAAGGAGGAGATAAAACGGAGTGATTCCGCTAGGCATGTGGGACTTGTGGATGGAGCCCTTCATTCGCTTAACCAGGATTCACGGGTGGTCAATCTGTTGAAATCAGAGCACTACATTTTGGCCACCGTGCACGATCCTAGGTTTAAAGCCTACATTGTATATCTCTTTCCGGCAGACACAAGTCTGCAGATGTTCAAAGACCTGCTGGTGAGACAATTGTCAAGTCAAGCGGAACGTGACCCGCCAACAGCTCCTCCTTAATTTTCTACCGCCACTGGAGCTGCCAGGAAAAGGATAAAATTTCCGAAACCACCCACTGGCGGTGATGCAGGGCAGTCAGGAGCAAGTGCTGACATCTGGTCCGGACTGAAGGACCTGACAACGATTACTGACATGTCGTGTACTGTCACTGCATATGATTCTGTCACCATTGAAAGAATGGTGGAGGATTATATGAGTGACAGCATCACTGTCAGACAGTTCATACGTATACTGGCAGGAAAAAGAGGCAATTTGGAGGCCCTTGCACAAACTGCCTTTATTTTACCTAAGTTGCCCCCCCTCCAGTGTGTACTCCGAAAGAGTGTTTAGTGCAGCCGGTCACCTTGTCAGCGATCGGCGTAGGAGGTTACTTCCAGAAAATGTGGAGAAGATAATGTTCATCAAAATGAATTATAAATTCCTCCGTGGAGACATTTACCAGCAATTGCCTCCAGAAAGTACACAGGGACCTGTGATGGTGGATTCCTGTGGGGACGAATTAATACTCTGTGAGGAGGATGTACACAGTGAAAGGGGTGAGGAATCGGACGATGAGGATGAGGTGGACATCTTGCCTCTGTAGAGCCAGTTTATGCAAGGAGAGATTGATTGCTTCTTTTTTGGTGGGGGCCCAAACCAACCAGTCATTTCAGCCACAGTCGTGTGGCAGACCCTGTCGCTGAAATGATGGGTTTGTTAAAGTGTGCATGTCCTGTTTAATCAACAAAAGGGTGGGTGGGAGGACCCAAGGACAATTCCATCTTGCACCTCTTTTTTTATTTTATTTATATTTGCATCATGTGCTGTTTGGGGACTATTTTTTTAAGTGCCATCCTGTCTGACACTGCAGTGCCACTCCTACATGGACCAGGTGTTTGTGCCACCCACTTGGGTCGCTTAGCTTAGTCATCCAGCGACCTCGGTGCAAATTTTAGGACTAAAAATAATATTGTGAGGTGTTCAGAAAAGACTGGAAATGAGTGGAAATTATGGTTATTGAGGTTAATAATACTATAGGATCAAAATTACCTCCGAATTCTACAACTTAAGCTGTTTTTGATTTATTTATTTTTAAAAACACCCGAATCCAAAACGCATCCGAATCCAACAAAAATCCGAAAGGGTGGTTTTGCCAAAATGCGTCCGAATCCAAAACACGACCGCGGAACCGAATCCAAAAACAAACAACAAAAAATGCCAGCTGCACATCTCTAATTTAAATCCAATAGGGTGTGCGACCTTCACTCCCCACATCCAGATAAAGGGGGTATTTCAGAGTTGATTGCAGCAGAAAATTTGCAAACAAAATAACCCACCCAAGGGAAAAGACGGGGGACTAGGTTGTATCCAGTTTTGCAATATTGTTTTTTTTTAGCAGTTGAGCTTATGGCTAAAAGCAACTTTTTCACTTCTTTAGCAATACGTTGATATTTTGGGGAGAATCAAAAAATGGCCCATTCAGGGGAGAGGGGGAAATAATTAATGTAGTTTCTGCATCACGTTTGACTCAATCAAAAACCTCTGATTATTGGGCTGTTCCAAAGGCAATGGTATAAATCGGCAAGGCCCCGGGCACATTTGGGACAACTATCAGATGGGATTAGATCCATGAGGAATTGTCTATTAGGAGAAAGATAGGTTCTGTGTATTATGTTGTAGAATAGTTCTTGGTACATACTAGAAGACAATAGTTTGCAAGACATAGGGGCAGATGTATTAAGCCTGGAGAAGGCATAAAGAAGTGATAAAGCGGTGATAAGTGCAAGGTGATAACGCACCAGCCAATCAGCTCATAACTGTCAATTTACATATTAAAGCGTATTGGCTGGTGCTTTATCACCTTGCACTTATTACCGCTTTATCACTTCTTTATGCCTTCTCCAGGCTTAATACATCTGCCCCATAGTGAGAAAACGTAAAAGGTCCTGAGTCGAGAGAGTTGGAAAGTGGAGCAATCACTGACTCATCCCTGATTGTATGGCGGTATGATCAATAGGGTTACTCAGGAATACATAGTAAGAAGAAATAGATTTTTTGCAAAAAGGCCCCCGATTTATAAGATTATCTAAGGGATTATCCCAAGCAGGAATTTTGAGTTCCCTTATCACAGTAGAGATATAGGGGGTAATTCCAAGTTGATCGCAGCAGGAAATTTTTTAGCAGTTGGGCAAAACCATGTGCACTGCAGGGGGGGACAGATATAACATGTGCAGATAGAGTTAGATTTGGGTGTGCTGTGTTCAATCTGCAATCTAATTTGCAGTGTAAAAATAAAGGAGCCAGTATTTACCCTGCACAGAAACAAAATAACCCACCCAAATCTAACTCTCTCTGCACATGTTATATCTGCCTCCCCTGCAGTGCACATGGTTTTGCCCAACTGCTACAAAATATCCTGCTGCGATCAACTTGGAATTACCCCCATAGTGTTGTGCTTGTAAAAAATGCTACTGGGTAATTTTGGAGTATTTCAAATCTAGCCACCGCTTCTAAAAATGTGAGAGGTATTTTATCTTGTAGATGGACCAAATGCCCAATTGAATTTATTCCTCCTAATTGCAAAAGAGTAAAGGGGTGGGCTGCCATGCTGCCCTTAAAGTCTGGGTTTTTGCAAAAGGGAAGGTGTATATATGTATATTATACATGTATATAATCGGAATAACCTGATCACAAGTATGCAAAAAACTAGCAGTATTCGATTCGCCCAATAGTTAAGATTCAAGTAGTGTATTTGTGTATATATTAGTGCGGTGGATCCAGTCAGTTAAATACCTCAAATGGACTGCATGGCTATAACGCACCACAGCCGTAATTCTGAGTTGATCGCAGCAGGAACTTTGTTAGCAGTTGGTCAAAACCATGTGCACTGCAGGGGGGGGCAGATATAACATGTGCAGAGAGAGTTAGATTTGGGTGGGTTATTTTGTTTCTGTGCAGGGTAAATGCTGGCTGCTTTATTTTTGCACTGCAATTTAGATTGCAGATGGGGGGTAATTCTGAGTTGATCGCAGCAGCAAGTTTGTTAGCAATTGGGCAAAACCATGTGCACTGCAGGGGGGCAGATATAACATTTGCAGAGAGAGTTAGATTTGGGTGGGTTATTTCGTTTCTGTGCAGGGTAAATACTGGCTGCTTTATTTTTACACTGCAATTTAGATTGCAGATTGAACACACCACACCCAAATCTAACTCTCTCTGCACATGTTATATCTGTGCCCCCTGCAGTGCACATGGTTTTGCCCAATTGCTAACAAAGGGGGTCATTCCGAGTTGTTCGCTCGTTGACGATTTTCGCTATACTGCGATTAGTCGCTTACTGCGCATGCGCAAGGTTCGCAGAGCACATGCGCTTAGTTATTTTACACAAAAGTTAGGTATTTTACTCACGGCATAACGAAGCTGTTTCATCGCTGTGCTGATCGTAGTGTGATTGACAGGAAGTGGGTGTTTCTGGGCGGAAACTGGACATTTTATGGGAGTGTGCGGAAAAACGCAGGCGTTCGAGTTGCAAAACGCAGGAGTGGCTGGAGAAACGGGGGAGTGGTTGGGCAAACGCTGGGTGTGTTTGTGACGTCAAACCAGGAACGAAAAGGACTGAGCTGGTCGCAATGGCTGAGTATGTCTGGAGCTACTCAGAAACTGCTAAGAAATTTCTATTCGCAATTCTGCTAATCTTTCGTTCGCAATTCTGCTAAGCTAAGATACACTCCGAGGGCGGCGGCTTAGCGTGTGCAATGCTGCTAAAAGCAGCTAGCGAGCGAACAACTCGGAATCACCCCCAAAATTCCTGCTGCGATCAACTTGGAATCACCCCCATTGAACACACCACACCCAAATCTAACTCTCTCTGCAAATGTTATATCTGCCTCCCCTGCAGTGCACATGGTTTTGCCCAACTGCTAACAAAGGCCCTCATTCCAAGTTGTTCGCTCGTTAGCTGCTTTTAGCAGCATTGCACATGCTAAGCCGCCGCCTACTGGGAGTGAATCTTAGCTTAGCAGAATTGCGAACGCAAGATTAGCAGAATTGCGATTAGAAATTTCTTTGCAGTTTCTAAGTAGCTCGAGACTTACTCTGCCACTGCGATCAGTTCAGTCAGTTTTGTTCCTGGTTTGATGTCACAAACACACCCAGCGTTCGCCCAGACACTCCCGCGTTTTTCCCAGAAACGGCTGCGTTTTTTCACACACACCCATAAAACGGCCAGTTTCCGCCCAGAAACACCCACTTCCTGTGAATCACACTCCGATCACCAGAACGAAGAAATGTATCCGTTAAGCCGTGAGTAAAATACCAATCTTTTTAGCAAATTTACTTGGCGCAGGCGCACTGCGAACGTTGCGCATGCGCAGTTTGCGACTAATCGCACCGATGCGAAGAAAAATAACGAGCGAACAACTCGGAATGAGGGCCAAAGTTCCTGCTGCGATCAACTCAGAATTACCCCCACGTCAGGAAAATTAATTCCTCCATTGGCCCTAGTCTGGCATAATTTGAGTAGACTAATGCAAGGCCTCTTTCCCCGCCATATGAAGGATCGAAATTGACTGTTAATCTGTTTGACATCTTTTTGGGTAAGAAACAGGGGGAGAACCTGTAATAAATAAAGTAATCTAGGGAAAGTGATAATTTTGATCAATTTTGCTCCTCCAAGATAAGAAAGAGTTAAATGTTTCCATCCCTTTAGCACATTAGAGATGTGTTGAATGGCTTTGGTAATATTGCATTTATATTAGAGATGAGCGGGTTCGGTTTCTCTGAATCCGAACCCGCACGAACTTCATGTTTTTTTCACGGGTCCGAGCAGACTCGGATCCTCCCGCCTTGCTCGGTTAACCCGAGCGCGCCCGAACGTCATCATGACGCTGTCGGATTCTCGCGAGACTCGGATTCTATATAAGGAGCCGCGCGTCGCCGCCATTTTCACACGTGCATTGAGATTGATAGGGAGAGGACGTGGCTGGCGTCCTCTCCATTTAGATTAGGGTTGAGAGAGAGAGAGAGAGATTGACCTGAGGCTGTGATACTGTAGAAGAGAGTGCAGAGTTTAGTGACTGACGACCACAGTGACCACCAGACAGTGCAGTTGTTTGTTTTATTTAATATATCCGTTCTCTGCCTGAAAAAAACGATACACACAGTGACTCAGTCACATACCATATCTGTGTGCACTGCTCAGCCCAGTGTGCTGCATCAATGTATATATATATCTGACTGTGCTCAGCTCACACAGCTTATAATTGTGGGGGAGACTGGGGAGCACTGCAGTGCCAATTATAGGTTATAGCAGGAGCCAGGAGTACATAATATTATATTAAAATTAAACAGTGCACACTTTTGCTGCAGGAGTGCCACTGCCAGTGTGACTAGTGACCAGTGACCTGACCACCAGTATATATAATATTAGTAGTATACTATCTCTTTATCAACCAGTCTATATTAGCAGCAGACACAGTACAGTGCGGTAGTTCACGGCTGTGGCTACCTCTGTGTCGGCACTCGGCAGCCCGTCCATAATTGTATATACCACCTAACCGTGGTTTTTTTTTCTTTCTTTATAGTCATACTAGTTACGAGTATACTATCTCTTTATCAACCAGTCTATATTAGCAGCAGACACAGTACAGTGCGGTAGTTCACGGCTGTGGCTACCTCTGTGTCAGCACTCGGCAGCCCGTCCATAATTGTATATACCACCTAACCGTGGTTTTTTTTTCTTTCTTTATACATACATACTAGTTACGAGTATACTATCTCTTTATCAACCAGTCTATATTAGCAGCAGACACAGTACAGTGCGGTAGTTCACGGCTGTGGCTACCTCTGTGTCGGCACTCGGCAGCCCGTCCATAATTGTATATACCACCTAACCGTGGTTTTTTTTTCTTTCTTTATACATACATACTAGTTACGAGTATACTATCTCTTTATCAACCAGTCTATATATTAGCAGCAGACACAGTACAGTGCGGTAGTTCACGGCTGTGGCTACCTCTGTGTCGGCACTCGGCAGCCCGTCCATAATTGTATATACCACCTAACCGTGGTTTTTTTTTCTTTCTTTATACATACATACTAGTTACGAGTATACTATCTCTTTATCAACCAGTCTATATATTAGCAGCAGACACAGTACAGTGCGGTAGTTCACGGCTGTGGCTACCTCTGTGTCGGCACTCGGCAGCCCGTCCATAATTGTATATACCACCTAACCGTGGTTTTTTTTTCTTTCTTTATACATACATACTAGTTACGAGTATACTATCTCTTTATCAACCAGTCTATATTAGCAGCAGACACAGTACAGTGCGGTAGTTCACGGCTGTGGCTACCTCTGTGTCGGCACTCGGCAGCCCGTCCATAATTGTATATACCACCTAACCGTGGTTTTTTTTTCTTTCTTTATACATACATACTAGTTACGAGTATACTATCTCTTTATCAACCAGTCTATATATTAGCAGCAGACACAGTACAGTGCGGTAGTTCACGGCTGTGGCTACCTCTGTGTCGGCACTCGGCAGCCCGTCCATAATTGTATATACCACCTAACCGTGGTTTTTTTTTCTTTCTTTATACATACATACTAGTTACGAGTATACTATCTCTTTATCAACCAGTCTATATATTAGCAGCAGACACAGTACAGTGCGGTAGTTCACGGCTGTGGCTACCTCTGTGTCGGCACTCGGCAGCCCGTCCATAATTGTATATACCACCTAACCGTGGTTTTTTTTTCTTTCTTTATACATACATACTAGTTACGAGTATACTATCTCTTTATCAACCAGTCTATATTAGCAGCAGACACAGTACAGTGCGGTAGTTCACGGCTGTGGCTACCTCTGTGTCGGCACTCGGCAGCCCGTCCATAATTGTATATACCACCTAACCGTGGTTTTTTTTTCTTTCTTTATACATACATACTAGTTACGAGTATACTATCTCTTTATCAACCAGTCTATATATTAGCAGCAGACACAGTACAGTGCGGTAGTTCACGGCTGTGGCTACCTCTGTGTCGGCACTCGGCAGCCCGTCCATAATTGTATATACCACCTAACCGTGGTTTTTTTTTCTTTCTTTATAGTCATACTAGTTACGAGTATACTATCTCTTTATCAACCAGTCTATATTAGCAGCAGACACAGTACAGTGCGGTAGTTCACGGCTGTGGCTACCTCTGTGTCGGCACTCGGCAGCCCGTCCATAATTGTATATACCACCTAACCGTGGTTTTTTTTTCTTTCTTTATACATACATACTAGTTACGAGTATACTATCTCTTTATCAACCAGTCTATATTAGCAGCAGACACAGTACAGTGCGGTAGTTCACGGCTGTGGCTACCTCTGTGTCGGCACTCGGCAGCCCGTCCATAATTGTATTTACCACCTAACCGTGGTTTTTTTTTCTTTCTTTATACATACATACTAGTTACGAGTATACTATCTCTTTATCAACCAGTCTATATTAGCAGCAGACACAGTACAGTGCGGTAGTTCACGGCTGTGGCTACCTCTGTGTCGGCACTCGGCAGCCCGTCCATAATTGTATATACCACCTAACCGTGGTTTTTTTTTCTTTCTTTATACATACATACTAGTTACGAGTATACTATCTCTTTATCAACCAGTCTATATTAGCAGCAGACACAGTACAGTGCGGTAGTTCACGGCTGTGGCTACCTCTGTGTCGGCACTCGGCAGCCCGTCCATAATTGTATATACCACCTAACCGTGGTTTTTTTTCTTTCTTTATACATACATACTAGTTACGAGTATACTATCTCTTTATCAACCAGTCTATATTAGCAGCAGACACAGTACAGTGCGGTAGTTCACGGCTGTGGCTACCTCTGTGTCGGCACTCGGCAGCCCGTCCATAATTGTATATACCACCTAACCGTGGTTTTTTTTTCTTTCTTTATACATACATACTAGTTACGAGTATACTATCTCTTTATCAACCAGTCTATATATTAGCAGCAGACACAGTACAGTGCGGTAGTTCACGGCTGTGGCTACCTCTGTGTCGGCACTCGGCAGCCCGTCCATAATTGTATATACCACCTAACCGTGGTTTTTTTTTCTTTCTTTATACATGCATACTAGTTACGAGTATACTATCTCTTTATCAACCAGTCTATATATTAGCAGCAGACACAGTACAGTGCGGTAGTTCACGGCTGTGGCTACCTCTGTGTCGGCACTCGGCAGCCCATCCATAATTGTATATACCACCTAACCGTGGTTTTTTTTTCTTCTTTATACATACATACTACTACGACATCTCTTTATCAACCAGTCTATATTAGCAGCAGACACAGTACAGTACGGTAGTTCACGGCTGTGGCTACCTCTGTGTCTGCACTCGGCAGGCAGTCCGTCCATAATTGTATACCACCTAACCGTGGTTTTTTTTTCTTTCTTCTTTATACATACATAGTTACATAGACATCTCTTTATCAACCAGTCTATATTAGCAGCAGACACAGTACAGTACGGTAGTTCACGGCTGTGGCTACCTCTGTGTCTGCACTCGGCAGGCAGTCCGTCCATAATTGTATACCACCTAACCGTGGTTTTTTTTTCTTTCTTCTTTATACATACATAGTTACATAGACATCTCTTTATCAACCAGTCTATATTAGCAGCAGACACAGTACAGTACGGTAGTTCACGGCTGTGGCTACCTCTGTGTCTGCACTCGGCAGGCAGTCCATAATTGTATACTAGTATCCATCTCCATTGTTTACCTGAGGTGCCTTTTAGTTGTGCCTATTAAAATGTGGAGAACAAAAATGTTGAGGTTCCAAAATTAGGGAAAGATCAAGATCCACTTCCACCTCGTGCTGAAGCTGCTGCCACTAGTCATGGCCGAGACGATGAAATGCCAGCAACGTCGTCTGCCAAGGCCGATGCCCAATGTCATAGTACAGAGCATGTCAAATCCAAAACACCAAATATCAGAAAAAAAAGGACTCCAAAACCTAAAATAAAATTGTCGGAGGAGAAGCGTAAACTTGCCAATATGCCATTTACGACACGGAGTGGCAAGGAACGGCTGAGGCCCTGGCCTATGTTCATGGCTAGTGGTTCAGCTTCACATGAGGATGGAAGCACTCAGCCTCTCGCTAGAAAAATGAAAAGACTCAAGCTGGCAAAAGCAGCACAGCAAAGAACTGTGCATTCTTCGAAATCCCAAATCCACAAGGAGAGTCCAATTGTGTCGGTTGCGATGCCTGACCTTCCCAACACTGGACGTGAAGAGCATGCGCCTTCCACCATTTGCACGCCCCCTGCAAGTGCTGGAAGGAGCACCCACAGTCCAGTTCCTGATAGTCAGATTGAAGATGTCAGTGTTGAAGTACACCAGGATGAGGAGGATATGGGTGTTGCTGGCGCTGGGGAGGAAATTGACCAGGAGGATTCTGATGGTGAGGTGGTTTGTTTAAGTCAGGCACCCGGGGAGACACCTGTTGTCCGTGGGAGGAATATGGCCGTTGACATGCCAGGTGAAAATACCAAAAAAATCAGCTCTTCGGTGTGGAGGTATTTCACCAGAAATGCGGACAACAGGTGTCAAGCCGTGTGTTCCCTTTGTCAAGCTGTAATAAGTAGGGGTAAGGATGTTAACCACCTCGGAACATCCTCCCTTATACGTCACCTGCAGCGCATTCATAATAAGTCAGTGACAAGTTCAAAAACTTTGGGTGACAGCGGAAGCAGTCCACTGACCAGTAAATCCCTTCCTCTTGTAACCAAGCTCACGCAAACCACCCCACCAACTCCCTCAGTGTCAATTTCCTCCTTCCCCAGGAATGCCAATAGTCCTGCAGGCCATGTCACTGGCAATTCTGACGAGTCCTCTCCTGCCTGGGATTCCTCCGATGCATCCTTGCGTGTAACGCCTACTGCTGCTGGCGCTGCTGTTGTTGCCGCTGGGAGTCGATGGTCATCCCAGAGGGGAAGTCGTAAGCCCACTTGTACTACTTCCAGTAAGCAATTGACTGTTCAACAGTCCTTTGCGAGGAAGATGAAATATCACAGCAGTCATCCTACTGCAAAGCGGATAACTGAGGCCTTGGCATCCTGGGTGGTGAGAAACGTGGTTCCGGTATCCATCATTACTGCAGAGCCAACTAGAGACTTGTTGGAGGTACTGTGTCCCCGGTACCAAATACCATCTAGGTTCCATTTCTCTAGGCAGGCGATACCGAAAATGTACACAGACCTCAGAAAAAGAGTCACCAGTGTCCTAAAAAATGCAGCTGTACCCAATGTCCACTTAACCACGGACATGTGGACAAGTGGAGCAGGGCAGGGTCAGGACTATATGACTGTGACAGCCCACTGGGTAGATGTATGGACTCCCGCCGCAAGAACAGCAGCGGCGGCACCAGTAGCAGCATCTCGCAAACGCCAACTCTTTCCTAGGCAGGCTACGCTTTGTATCACCGGTTTCCAGAATACGCACACAGCTGAAAACCTCTTACGGCAACTGAGGAAGATCATCGCGGAATGGCTTACCCCAATTGGACTCTCCTGTGGATTTGTGGCATCGGACAACTCCAGCAATATTGTGTGTGCATTAAATATGGGCAAATTCCAGCACGTCCCATGTTTTGCACATACCTTGAATTTGGTGGTGCAGAATTTTTAAAAAAACGACAGGGGCGTGCAAGAGATGCTGTCGGTGGCCAGAAGAATTGCGGGACACTTTCGGCGTACAGGCACCACGTACAGAAGACTGGAGTGTTTAGTGCCGCCGCTCACCTTGTCAGCAATCGGCGTACGAGGTTACATCCAGAAAATGTGGAGAAGATGATGTTCATTAAAATGAATTATAATCAATTCCTCCGCGGAGACATTGACCAGCAGCAATTGCCTCCACAAAGTACACAGGGAGCTGAGATGGTGGATTCCAGTGGGGACGAATTGATAATCTGTGAGGAGGGGGATGTACACGGTGATATATCGGAGGGTGATGATGAGGTGGACATCTTGCCTCTGTAGAGCCAGTTTGTGCAAGGAGAGATTAATTGCTTCTTTTTTGGGGGGGGGTCCAAACCAACCCGTCATATCAGTCACAGTCGTGTGGCAGACCCTGTCACTGAAATGATGGGTTGGTTAAAGTGTGCATGTCCTGTTTTGTTTATACAACATAAGGGTGGGTGGGAGGGCCCAAGGACAATTCCATCTTGCACCTCTTTTTTCTTTTCTTTTTCTTTGCATCATGTGCTGATTGGGGAGGGTTTTTTGGAAGGGACATCCTGCGTGACACTGCAGTGCCACTCCTAGATGGGCCCGGTGTTTGTGTCGGCCACTAGGGTCGCTAATCTTACTCACACAGCTACCTCATTGCGCCTCTTTTTTTCTTTGCGTCATGTGCTGTTTGGGGAGGGTTTTTTGGAAGGGCCATCCTGCGTGACACTGCAGTGCCACTCCTAGATGGGCCCGGTGTTTGTGTCGGCCACTAGGGTCGCTAATCTTACTCACACAGCTACCTCATTGCGCCTCTTTTTTTCTTTGCGTCATGTGCTGTTTGGGGAGGGTTTTTTGGAAGGGACATCCTGCGTGACACTGCAGTGCCACTCCTAGATGGGCCCGGTGTTTGTGTCGGCCACTAGGGTCGCTTATCTTACTCACACAGCGACCTCGGTGCAAATTTTAGGACTAAAAATAATATTGTGAGGTGTGAGGTATTCAGAATAGACTGAAAATGAGTGTAAATTATGGTTTTTGAGGTTAATAATACTTTGGGATCAAAATGACCCCCAAATTCTATGATTTAAGCTGTTTTTTAGTGTTTTTTGAAAAAAACACACGAATCCAAAACACCCCCGAATCCGACAAAAAAAATTCGGTGAGGTTTTGCCAAAACGCGTTCGAACCCAAAACACGGCCGCGGAACCGAACCCAAAACCAAAACACAAAACCCGAAAAATTTCAGGCGCTCATCTCTAATTTATATAAGTCAGAAGGATTTCTAGTTAAAGTTATACCCAGATAAGTAAAAATAGGATTTTAATACCTACCAGTAAATCCTTTTCTCTTAGTCCGTAGAGGATGCTGGGGATGCTTCAAGAACCATGGGGTATAGACGGGATCCGCAGGAGACATGGGCACTTTAAGACTTTAAATGGGTGTGAACTGGCTCCTCCCTCTATGCCCCTCCTCCAGACTCCAGTTATAGGAACTGTGCCCAGGGAGACGGACATTTCGAGGAAAAGGCTTTATTTAATTATTTTAAACTAAGGTGAGATATCTACCAGCTCACACCTCAAACACGCCGTACAACATGGCATTCAACAACAACGCATGCAACGGCATGACTAACATCAGCCACAGACTGACTGAAATTAACATAACATGTGTGTTACCATAACCAATAACTGCAGATACAGCCCGCACTGGGACGGGCGCCAAGCATCCTCTACGGACTAAGAGAAAAGGATTTACGGGTAGGTATTAAAATCCTATTTACTCATACGTCCTAGAGGATGCTGGGGATGCTTCAAGAACCATGGGGTTTATACCAAAGCTCTAGAACGGGCGGGAGAGTGCGGATGACTCTGCAGCACCGATTGACCAAACAAGAGGTCATCCTCAGCCAGGGTATCAAACTTGTAAAACTTTGCAAAGGTGTTTGATCCCGACCAAGTAGCAGCTCTGCAAAGCTGTAATGCCGAGACCCCTCGGGCAGCCACCCAGGATGAGCCCACTTTCCTGGTAGAATGGGCTTTCACCGATTTTGGTAATGGCAATCCTGCCGTAGAATGAGCCTGCTGAATCATATTACAGATCCAGCGTGCAATAGTCTGCTTGGAAGCAGGAGCCCCAATCTTGTTGGGAGCCCACAGGACAAACAGAGCCTCTGTTTTCCTAATCTGCGCCGTTCTGGCGACATAGATCTTCAAAGCTCGGACCACATCGAGAGACTTTGACTCTGCCAAGGCGTCAGTAGCCACTGGCACCACAATAGGCTGGTTTACATGAAATGACGAAACCACTTTTGGCAGAAATTGCTGACGAGTTCTCAACTCCGCTCTATCAGCATGGAAAATTAAATGGGGTCTTTTGTGAGACAAAGCCGCCAACTCAGAAACCCACCTAGCGGATGCCAAGGCCAACAACATGACTACTTTCCAAAAAAGGAATTTTAACTCAACCTTACGTAAAGGTTCAAACCAATGAGATTGCAGGAACTGCAATACCACATCAAGATCCCACGGTGCCACAGGAGGCACAAATGGAGGTTGGACGTGCAGTACACCTTTCATGAAGGTCTGAACTTCTGGAAGGGAGGCCAATTCTTTCTGAAAGAAAATTGATAAGGCCGAAATTTGTACTTTAACAGAGCCTAACTTTAGGCCCACATCCACACCTGCTTGTAAAAAATGGCGCAAACGCCCCAGCTGAAATTCCTCCGTAGGAGCCTTCTTTGATTCACACCAAGACACATATTTTCTCCAAATACGGTGGTAATGCTTTGCCGTTACTTCCTTTCTAGCCTGAAGAAGAGTGGGAATGACTTCACTGGGAATACCCTTTCTGGCTAGGATTTGGTGTTCAACCGCCATGCCGTCAAACGCAGCCACAGTAAGTCCTGATACATGCACGGACCTTGTTGTAACAGGTCCTCCCGTAGAGGAAGTGGTCAGGGATCTTCTATGAGCAACTCCTGAAGATCTGGATACCAGGCCCTCATTGGCCAGTCTGGAACAATGAGTATCGCCTGCACCCTTGTTCTTCTTATAATCTTTATCACCTTTGGAATGAGTGGAAGAGGAGGGAACACATAGACCAACGGAAACACCCACGGTGTCACTAGGGCGTCCACCGCTATTGCTTGAGGGTCCCTCGACCTGGAACAATATCTCTGAAGTTTCTTGTTGAGGCGGGACGCCATCATGTCTATTTGAGGAATTCCCCAAAGACTTGTCACTTCTGCAAAGACCTCTTGATGAAGACCCCACTCTCCTGGATGGAGATCGTGTCTGCTGAGGAAGTCTGCTTCCCAGTTGTCCACTCCTGGAATGAAGACTGCTGACAGAGCGCTTGCATGTCTTTCCGCCCAGCGAAGACCTTTCGTGGCCTCGGCCATCGCCGCTCTGCTCTTTGTTCCGCCCTAGTGGTTTATGTTCGCCACTGCTGTGATTTTGTCTGACTGAATCAAGACCGACAGACCGCGAAGAAGATGTTCCGCTTGCAGAAATAGCCCTTAATTCTAGAATGTTTATGTGCAGACAAGCTTCCTGGCTTGACCATTTTCCCTGAAAGTGTCTCCCCTTTGTGACTGCTCCCCAGCCTCGGAGACTTGCATCTGTGGTCACCAGGATCCAATCCTGAATCCCGAACCTGCGTCCCCCCAGAAGGTGAGAACTGTGTAGCCACCACAGAAGGGAGATCCTGGTCCTGGAAGATAGAATTATTTTCCGGTGCATGTCCAGGTGAGACCCGGACCACTTGTCCAACAGGTCCCACTGAAACACTCTGGCATGGAACCTGCCGTACAGAATGGCCTTGTAGGCCGCCACCATCTTCCCCAGCAACCGAGTGCATTGAAGAATCGACACTCTTGCCGGTTTCAGAATCTGTTTTACCATGTTCTGTATTTCCAGAGCCTTTTCCACTGGAAGAAAAACTCTCTGCAATTCTGTATCCAGAATCATACCCAGGAACGACAACCGTGTTGTCGGAACCAATTGTGATTTTGGCAAGTTTAGGAGCCAACCATGTTGTTGCAGAATCGTCAGTGAGAGCGCAACATTTTTCAGCAACTGCTCCTTGGATCTCGCCTTTATGAGGAGATCGTCCAAGTACGGGATAATTGTAATTCCCTGCTTGCGCAGGAGAACCATCATTTCTGTCATAACCTTGGTGAAAATCCTTGGTGCCGAGGACAGACCAAACGGCAACGTCTGAAATTGGTAATGACAATCCTGAACAGCAAACCTCAGGTATGCCTGATGTGGAGGATATATGGGAACGTGTAAGTAAGCATCCTTTATGTCGACCGACACCATAAAATCCCCCTCCTCCAGACTGGAGATGACTGCTCGGAGAGATTCCATATTGAATTTACATTTTTTCAGAAAGAAATTGAGGGATTTTAGGTTCAGAATCGGTCTGACTGAGCCATCCGGCTTCGGAACCACGAACAGACTGGAATAAAAACCCTCCCCCCGTTGTGACGGGGGTACCGTGACAATGACTTGATTTTGACACAGCTTTAGTATTGCCGCGCATAGTACCTCCCTTTCTAGATGAGAAGCTGGCAAGGCCGATTTGAAAAATCGGTGAGGGGGCACGTCTTGAAACTCTAATTTGTACCCTTGGGCTACTATTTCCACTATCCAAGGATCCATGTCTGAGCGCACCCAGACCTGACTGAAGAGTTGGAGACGTGCCCCCAGCGGTGCGGACTCCCGCAGCGGAGCCACAGCGTCATGTGGTGGATTTGGTAGAAGCCGGAGAGGATTTCTGCTCTTGGGAACTTGCCACAGCCTGTGACCTCTTTCCCCGTCCTCTTCCTCTCGCAGCAAGGAAGGAGGACCCTCGTCCTTTTTTTAATTTATTGGGCCGAAAGGACTGCATCTGATAGTGGGGCGTTTTCTTTTGTTGTGCAGGAACATAAGGTAAAAATGACGACTTACCTGCTGTAGCCGTAGATACCAGGTCAGTAAGGCCGTCACCAAACAAGACACTACCATTAAACGGTAGAGACTCCATCGCCTTCTTAGAATCGGCATCAGCATTCCATTGATGAATCCACAATGCTCTCCTAGCTGAGACTGCCATGGCATTGGCCCTTGACCCCAAAAGGCCAATATCCCTTACAGCTTCCTTTAAATATGCTGCAGCGTCCCTGATATGACCCAGAGTCAAAAGCACGCTATCCCTGTCTAGGGAATCTCTCTCAGATGACAAGTTATCTGCCCACTTTTCAATAGTGCTACTCACCCATGCCGAAGCAACGGCAGGCCTGAGTAGCGAACCCGTAGTGACATAAATGGATTTTAGTGTATTTTTTCTGCAGGATCCTTTAGGGCTGCCGTGCCAGGAGACGGAAGCGCCACCTTTTTGGATAGACGTGATAGAGCTTTATCCACCGTGGGGGTTGACTCCCACTTTTCCCTGTCCCCAAAAGGAAAGGGATATGCCACTGGAATTCTTTTGGGAAACTGTGCCTTCTTGTCAGGATTTTCCCAAGCCTTTTCAAAGAGAGCGTTCAGTTCATGAGAGGGAGGAAAAGTGACCGCAGGTTTCTTTCCTATATACATACAGACCCTAGTATCAGGAACCGCAGGGTACTCTGTTATATGTAACACTTCTTTTATCGCCACAATCATGTACTGAATGCTCTTGGCCAGTTTAGGATTTAACCTGGCATCACTATAGTCGACACCGGAATCAGAGTCCGTGTCGGTATCTGTTAACTGGGCAATGCACGTTTCTGTGACCCCGAAGGGGTCTGAGCTTGTGACAATGCCTCTTCCTTGGATTTCCTCCATGTCTGGCTTTTAGACTCAGATTTATCCAATCTCTTTGTCAACCGAGTCACATTAGCATTCAAAACACTCAACATATTTACCCAATCAGCCGTTGGCGGTGCCGACACGGTCACTCCCCCAGCCTTTTCTGTTCCCACTCCAGCCTCCTCCTGAGAAGAGAACTCGGCCTCAGACATGTTGACACACACGTACCGACACCCTCAACCCCACTGGGGCTATAGGAGACAGACCCACAACTAAGCCTGTTAGAGAAACACAGAGGGAGTTCTGCCAGCTCACAACTCAGCGCCTGACCCGGTTCTGAAGCGAGTAAAAAACTGCCCAGACCTGCTAGCGCTTTTATATTCCAATAATTAGGCCCCCCCGTTTTGCACCCTGTTACTTGTACAGCAGTGTGGGTGGCCAGGCTCAGCGTTCTCTGCAGCTTCTGTGAAGAGAAAATGGCACTGGTCAGAGCTGTGAGGGCTAAGCCACGCCCCCATTATGGCACGCTTCAGTCCCGCTTATTTTCATATTTATTATACTGGCGGGGGTCTGAAATCAGTGCCCAGCACATTATACACTTTTGCCAGTGGCTAAAATGAGGATTAATGCTGCCCAGGGCGCCCCCCCCCCCCTGCGCCCTGCAGTGCCGTTCTGTAAGCAGGAGCATGGTGCGCAGCGCGGCCGCTGCGCGGTACCTCACAAGCCGTCTTCTGCCGTCACTGAAGTCTTCTGATCTTCTTAATACTCACCCGGCTTCTATCTTCTGGCTCTGCAAGGGAGGTGACGGCGCGGCTCCGGGAACGAGCAGCCAGGCATACCAAGTGATCGGACCCTCTGGAGCTAATGGAGTCCAGTAGCCTAAGAAGCAGAGCCTGAACTCAGAGAAGTAGGTCTGCTTCTCTCCCCTCAGTCCCACGATGCAGGGAGCCTGTTGCCAGCAGGTCTCCCTGAAAATATTAAACCTAACAAAGTATTTTTCTGAGAAACTCTGGAGAGCTCCTCAGTGTGCATCCAGTCTCACTGGGCACAGAATCTAACTGGAGTCTGGAGGAGGGGCATAGAGGGAGGAGCCAGTTCACACCCATTTAAAGCCTTAAAGTGCCCGTGTCTCCTGCGGATCCTGTCTATGCCCCATGGTTCTTGAAGCATCCCCAGCATCCTCTAGGACGTATGAGAAAGAGGAAGAAGCCCACTTTATGGGAAACAAATTACTCCACTGAGGAATAGACCTACCCGGACCATGCAACATCCCCACCAATTTGTCTGCATTTATAACCAAGCCAGAGATGTTGCCAAAAGTAGACATTTTTATTTCTCTTGAACCAATTAGCACACCCTGGAATTGTGACCAGTTTTGAAGAATCCTTAACAGTGGATCAAGCAATATATTGAATAACAAGGGAGAAAGAGGGCAACCCTGACGAGTGTCTCTGTATAGGGTCAATTTATTACTTTTCAAATCATTAACCAGAACCAAAGTAGTGGGATTGATAAAAAAATTAGATTAATCTTATGAAATCTGAATCAAAGTCCCTATGTTCCAGTATAGAGAACAAAGGTGGTTAAAGCACCGTTTCAAATGCTTTGTGAGTATCCACACTAAGCAGCATATTATTAGAATTGGGCGATTGAAAAGAAGAAATGGTAGCTGCAATCGCAGATCTGATAGCATGAACCGAGTGTCTACCTGCTACAAAACCAAGTTTATGGTCGGTAAGTAATTGCGGCAATATATTTTGTAAACGATTGCCCATGATTTTAGACAGAATTTTAAAATCAACATTTAATAATGTTATGGGTCTATAAGATCCTAATAGTTGGGGATCCCTGTCTGGTTTAGGTATTAATATGGTACGTGATTCGTTGAATGTTGGGTAATTAGGTGAATCCCTATATATGGTCTGATAAAACTCATGTAGGAATTAGTGATGTGCACCGGACATTTTTCGGGTTTTGTGTTTTGGTTTTGGATTCGGTTCCGCGGCCGTGTTTTGGATTCGGACGCGTTTTGGCAAAACCTCACCGAAATTTTTTTGTCGGATTCGGGTGTGTTTTGGATTTGGGTGTTTTTTACAAAAAACCCTAAAAAACAGCTTAAATCATAGAATTTGGGGGTCATTTTGATCCCATAGTTTTATTAACCTCAATAACCATAATTTCCACTAATTTCCAGTCTATTCTGAACACCTCACACCTCACAATATTATTTTTAGTCCTAAAATTTGCACCGAGGTCGATGGATGGCTAAGCTAAGCGACACAAGTGGCCGACACAAACACCTGGCCCATCTAGGAGTGGCACTGCAGTGTCAGGCAGGATGGCACTTCCAAAAAATAGTCCCCAAACAGCACATGATGCAAAGAAAAAAAGAGGCGCACCAAGGTCGCTGTGTGACTAAGCTAAGCGACACAAGTGGCCGACACAAACACCTGGCCCATCTAGGAGTGGCACTGCAGTGTCAGGCAGGATGGCACTTCAAAAAAATTGTCCCCAAACAGCACATGATGCAAAGAAAAAAAGAGGCGCACCAAGGTCGCTGTGTGACTAAGCTAAGCGACACAAGTGGCCGACACAAACACCTGGCCCATCTAGGAGTGGCACTGCAGTGTCAGGCAGGATGGCACTTAATAAAAATTGTCCCCAAACAGCACATGATGCAAAGAAAAAAAGAGGCGCACCAAGGTCGCTGTGTGACTAAGCTAAGCGACACAAGTGGCCGACACAAACACCTGGCCCATCTAGGAGTGGCACTGCAGTGTCAGGCAGGATGGCACTTAAAAAAAATTGTCCCCAAACAGCACATGATGCAAAGAAAAAAAGAGGCGCACCAAGGTCGCTGTGTGACTAAGCTAAGCGACACAAGTGGCCGACACAAACACCTGGCCCATCTAGGAGTGGCACTGCAGTGTCAGGCAGGATGGCACTTCAACAAAATTGTCCCCAAACAGCACATGATGCAAAGAAAAATTAAAGAAAAAAGAGGTGCAAGATGGAATTGTCCTTGGGCCCTCCCACCCACCCTTATGTTGTATAAACAGGACACACTTTAACGAACCCATCATTTCAGCAACAGGGTCTGCCACACGAGTGTGACTGAAATGACTGGTTGGTTTGGGCCCCCACCAAAAAAAGAAGCAATCAATCTCTCCTTGCACAAACTGGCTCTACAGAGGCAAGATGTCCACCTCATCATCATCCTCCGATTCCTCACCCCTTTCACTGTGTACATCCCCCTCCTCACAGATTATTAATTCGGGATCCGGTCTGAAGATCGACAGTGTCTAGGTCGACAATGTTTAGGTCGACCACTATAGGTCGACAGTCACTAGGTCGACATGGATGGAAGGTCGACAGGGTTTCTAGGTCGACATGTGCTAGGTCGACAGGTCTAAAGGTTGACATGAGTTTTTCACATTTTTTTTTTTGGATTTTTTCATACTTAACGATCCACGTGGACTACGATTGGAACGGTAATCTGTGCCGAGCGAAGTGGCAGCGGAGCGAAGGCACCATGCCCGAAGCATGGCGAGCGAAGCAAGCCATGCGAGGGGACGCGGTGCACTAATTTGGGATCCCGGTCACTTTACGAAGAAAACGACGGGGAAAAAAATCCTCATGTCGACCTTTAGACCTGTCGACCTAGCACATTTCGACCTAGAAACCCTGTCGACCTTCCATCCATGTCGACCTAGTGACTGTCGACCTATAGTGGTTGACCTAAACATTGTCGACCTAGATACTGTCGATAAAACGAACCACACCCTATTAATTCGTCCCCACTGGAATCCACCATCTCAGGTCCCTGTGTACTTTGTGGAGGCAATTGCTGCTGGTGAATGTCTACACGGAGGAATTGATTATAATTCATTTTGATGAACATCATCTTCTCCACATTTTCTGGAAGTAACCTCGTACGCCGATTGCTGACAAGGTGAGCGGCTGCACTAAACACTCTTTCGGAGTACACACTGGAGGGAGGGCAACTTAGGTAGAATAAAGCCAGTTTGTGCAAGGGCCTCCAAATTGCCTCTTTTTCCTGCCAGTATACGTACGGACTGTCTGACGTGCCTACTTGGATGCGGTCACTCATATAATCCTCCACCATTCTTTCAATGGTGAGAGAATCATATGAAGTGACAGTAGACGACATGTCAGTAATCGTTGGCAGGTCCTTCAGTCCGGACCAGATGTCAGCACTCGCTCCAGACTGCCCTGCATCACCGCCAGCGGGTAGGCTCGGAATTCTTAGCCTTTTCCTCGCACCCCCAGTTGCGGGAGAATGTGAAGGAGGAGATGTTGACGGGTCACGTTCCACTTGACTCGACAATTTTCTCACCAGCAGGTCTTTGAACCTCTGCAGACTTGTGTCTGCCGGAAAGAGAGATACAACGTAGGCTTTAAATCTAGGATCGAGCACGGTGGCCAAAATGTAGTGCTCTGATTTCAACAGATTGACCACCCGTGAATCCTGGTTAAGCGAATTAAGGGCTCCATCCACAAGTCCCACATGCCTAGCGGAATCGCTGTTTTAGCTCCTCCTTCAATGTCTCCAGCTTCTTCTGCAAAAGCCTGATGAGGGGAATGACCTGACTCAGGCTGGCAGTGTCTGAACTGACTTCACGTGTGGCAAGTTCAAAGGGTTGCAGAACCTTGCACAACGTTGAAATCATTCTCCACTGCGCTTGAGTCAGGTGCATTCCCCCTCCTTTGCCTATATCGTGGGCAGATGTATAGGCTTGAATGGCCTTTTGCTGCTACTCCATCCTCTGAAGCATATAGAGGGTTGAATTCCACCTCGTTACCACCTCTTGCTTCAGATGATGGCAGGGCAGGTTCAGGAATGTTTGGTGGTGCTCCAGTCTTCTGTACGCGGTGGCTGAATGCCGAAAGTGGCCCGCAATTCTTCGGGCCACCGACAGCATCTCTTGCACGCCCCTGTCGTTTTTTAAATAATTCTGCACCACCAAATTCAATGTATGTGCAAAACATGGGACGTGCTGGAATTTGCCCAGATGTAATGCACGCACAATATTGCTGGCGTTGTCCGATGTCACAAATCCCCAGGAGAGTCCAATTGGGTAAGCCATTCTGCGATGATCTTCCTCAGTTTCCATAAGAGGTTGTCAGCTGTGTGCCTATTCTGGAAAGCGGTGATACAAAGCGTAGCCTGCCTAGGAACGAGTTGGCATTTGCGAGATGCTGCTACTGGTGCCGCTGCTGCTGTTCTTGCTGCGGGAGGCAATACATCTACCCAGTGGGCTGTCACAGTCATATAGTCCTGAGTCTGCCCTGCTCCACTTGTCCACATGTCCGTGGTTAAGTGGACATTGGGTACAACTGCATTTTTTAGGACACTGGTGAGTCTTTTTCTGAGGTCTGTGTACATTTTCGGTATCGCCTGCCTAGAGAAATGGAACCTAGATGGTATTTGGTACCGGGGACACAGTACCTCAATCAAGTCTCTAGTTGGCTCTGAATTAACGGTGGATACCGGAACCACGTTTCTCACCGCCCAGGCTGCCAAGGCCTGAGTTATCTGCTTTGCAGCAGGATGACTGCTGTGATATTTCATCTTCCTCGCAAAGGACTGTTGGACAGTCAATTGCTTACTGGAAGTAGTACAAGTGGTCTTCCGACTTCCCCTCTGGGATGACGATCGACTCCCAGCAGCAACAACAGCAGCGCCAGCAGCAGTAGGCGTTACACTCAAGGATGCATCGGAGGAATCCCAGGCAGGAGAGGACTTGTCAGACTTGCCAGTGACATGGCCTGCAGGACTATTGGCTTTCCTGGGTAAGGAGGAAATTGACATTGAGGGAGTTGGTGGTGTGGTTTGCAGGAGCTTGGTTACAAGAGGAAGGGATTTAGTGGTCAGTGGACTGCTTCCGCTGTCACCCAAAGTTTTTGAATTTGTCACTGACTTATGTTGAATGCGCTGCAGGTGACGTATAAGGGAGGATGTTTCGAGGTGGTTAACGTCCTTACCCCTACTTATTACAGCTTGACAAAGGCAACACACGGCTTGACACCTGTTGTCCGCATTTGTGTTGAAATTCCACACCGAAGAGCTGATTTTTTTTGTATTTTGACCAGGCATGTCAATGGCCATATTCGTCCCACGGACAACAGGTGTCTCCCCGGGTGCCTGACTTAAACAAACCACCTCACCATCAGAATCCTCCTTGTCAATTTCCTCCCCAGCGCCAGCAACACCCATATCCTCATCCTAGTGTACTTCAACAGTGACATCTTCAATTTGACTATCAGGAACTGGACTGCGGGTGCTCCTTCCAGCACTTGCAGGGGGCGTGCAAATGGTGGAAGGCGCAAGCTCTTCCCGTCCAGTGTTGGGAAGGTCAGGCATCGCAACCGACACAATTGGACTCTCCTTGGGTATTTGTGATTTAGAAGAACGCACAGTTCTTTGCTGTGCTTTTGCCAGCTTAAGTCTTTTCATTTTTCTAGCGAGAGGATGAGTGCTTCCATCCTCATGTGAAGCTGAACCACTAGCCATGAACATAGGCCAGGGCCTCAGCCGTTCCTTGCCACTCCGTGTCGTAAATGGCATATTGGCAAGTTAACGCTTCTCCTCGGACGCTTTTAATTTTGATTTTTGGGTCATTTTACTGAACTTTTGTTTTTTGGATTTTACATGCTCTCTACTATGACATTGGGCATCGGCCTTGGCAGACGACGTTGATGGCATTTCATCGTCTCGGCCATGACTAGTGGCAGCAGCTTCAGCACGAGGTGGAAGTGGATCTTGATCTTTCCCTATTTTAACCTCCACATTTTTGTTCTCCATTTTTTAATGTGTGGAATTATATGCCAGTATCAATAGCAATGGCCTACTACTATATATACTGCGCACAACTGAAATGCACCACAGGTATGGATGGATAGTATACTTGACGACACAGAGGTAGGTAGAGCAGTGGCCTTCCGTACCGTACTGCTATATATACTGGTGGTCACTGTGTCAGCAAACTGCAAAACTAAAATGCACCACAGGTATAGAATGTAGATGGATATTATACTTAATGACGACACAGAGGTGGGTACAGCAGTGGCCTTCCGTACTGCTATATATAGTATACTGGTGGTCACTGTGTCAGCAAACTGCAAAACTAAAATGCACCACAGGTATAGAATGTAGATGGATAGTATACTTAATGACGACACAGAGGTAGGTACAGCAGTGGCCTTCCGTACTGCTATATATAGTATACTGGTGGTCACTGTGTCAGCAAACTGCAAAACTAAAATGCACCACAGGTATAGAATGTAGATGGATTTTATACTTAATGATGACACAGAGGTGGGTACAGCAGTGGCCTTCCGTACTGCTATATATAGTATACTGGTGGTCACTGTGTCAGCAAACTGCAAAACTAAAATGCACCACAGGTAAAGAATGTAGATGGATAGTATACTTAATGATGACACAGAGGTAGGTACAGCAGTGGCCTTCCGTACCGTACTGCTATATATAGTATACTGGTGGTCACTGTGTCAGCAAACTGCAAAACTAAAATGCACCACAGGTATAGAATGTAGATGGATATTATACTTAATGACGACACAGAGGTAGGTACAACAGTGGCCTTCCGTACTGCTATATATAGTATACTGGTGGTCACTGTGTCAGCAAACTGCAAAACTAAAATCCACCACAGGTATAGAATGTAGATGGATATTATACTTAATGACGACACAGAGGTGGGTACAGCAGTGGCCTTCCGTACTGCTATATATAGTATACTGGTGGTCACTGTGTCAGCAAACTGCAAAACTAAAATGCACCACAGGTATAGAATGTAGATGGATAGTATACTTAATGATGACACAGAGGTAGGTACAGCAGTGGCCTTCCGTACCGTACTGCTATATATAGTATACTGGTGGTCACTGTGTCAGCAAACTGCAAAACTAAAATGCACCACAGGTATATAATGTAGATGGATAGTATACTTAATGACGACACAGAGGTAGGTACAGCAGTGGCCTTCCGTACTGCTATATATAGTATACTGGTGGTCACTGTGTCAGCAAACTGCAAAACTAAAATGCACCACAGGTATAGAATGTAGATGGATAGTATACTTAATGACGACACAGAGGTAGGTACAGCAGTGGCCTTCCGTACTGCTATATATAGTATACTGGTGGTCACTGTGTCAGCAAACTGCAAAACTAAAATGCACCACAGGTATAGAATGTAGATGGATAGTATACTTAATGACGACACAGAGGTAGGTACAGCAGTGGCCTTCCGTACCGTACTGCTATATATAGTATACTGGTGGTCACTGTGTCAGCAAACTGCAAAACTAAAATGCACCACAGGTATAGAATGTAGATGGATAGTATACTTAATGACGACACAGAGGTAGGTACAGCAGTGGCCTTCCGTACTGCTATATATAGTATACTGGTGGTCACTGTGTCAGCAAACTGCAAAACTAAAATGCACCACAGGTATAGAATGTAGATGGATAGTATACTTAATGACGACACAGAGGTAGGTACAGCAGTGGCCTTCCGTACTGCTATATATAGTATACTGGTGGTCACTGTGTCAGCAAACTGCAAAACTAAAATGCACCACAGGTATAGAATGTAGATGGATAGTATACTTAATGACGACACAGAGGTAGGTACAGCAGTGGCCTTCCGTACCGTACTGCTATATATAGTATACTGGTGGTCACTGTGTCAGCAAACTGCAAAACTAAAATGCACCACAGGTATAGAATGTAGATGGATATTATACTTAATGACGACACAGAGGTGGGTACAGCAGTGGCCTTCCGTACTGCTATATATAGTATACTGGTGGTCACTGTGTCAGCAAACTGCAAAACTAAAATGCACCACAGGTATAGAATGTAGATGGATAGTATACTTAATGACGACACAGAGGTAGGTACAGCAGTGGCCTTCCGTACCGTACTGCTATATATAGTATACTGGTGGTCACTGTGTCAGCAAACTGCAAAACTAAAATGCACTGTAGATGGATATTATACTTAATGACGACACAGAGGTGGGTACAGCAGTGGCCTTCCGTACAGCTATATATAGTATACTGGTGGTCACTGTGTCAGCAAACTGCAAAACTAAAATGCACCACAGGTATAGAATGTAGATGGATAGTATACTTAATGACGACACAGAGGTAGGTACAGCAGTGGCCTTCCGTACTGCTATATATAGTATACTGGTGGTCACTGTGTCAGCAAACTGCAAAACAGGTATAGAATGTAGATGGATAGTATACTTAATGACGACACAGAGGTAGGTACAGCAGTGGCCTTCCGTACCGTACTGCTATATATAGTATACTGGTGGTCACTGTGTCAGCAAACTGCAAAACTAAAATGCACCACAGGTATAGAATGTAGATGGATAGTATACTTAATGACGACACAGAGGTAGGTACAGCAGTGGCCTTCCGTACTGCTATATATAGTATACTGGTGGTCATTGTGTCAGCAAACTGCACAACTGAAATGCACCACAGGTATAGAATCTAGATGGATAGTATACTTAATGACGACACAGAGGTAGGTACAGCAGTGGCCTACTGTACCGTAATGCTATATATTATATACTGGTGGTCACTGGTCAGCAAAACTCTGCACTGTACTCCTCCTATATAATATTATACTGGTGGTCCCCAGTCCCCACAATAAAGCAGCACACTGAGCACAGATATGGAGTGTTTTTCAGGCAGACAACGTATACTGGTGGTCACTGTCAGCAAAACTCTGCACTGTACTCCTGCTATATAATACAGCTGCTCCCCAGTCCCCACAATTAAGCAGTGTGAGCACAGATATATGCACTGCAGTACACTGAGCACAGATATGGAGCGTTTTTTTCAGGCAGAGAACGGATAACTGGTGGTCACTGATCAGCAAAACTCTGCACTGTACTCCTCCTATATTATACAGCTGCTCCCCAGCCCTCCCCACAATTAAGCAATAGTGCACAGCACAATCAAGTTCAAGAATAACGGAGAGGACGCCAGCCACGTCCTTTCCCTAACATTTCCAATGCACGAGTGAAAATGGCGGCGATGTGCGGCTGCTTATATAGAATCCGAATCTCGCGAGAATCCGACAGCGGGATGATGACGTTCGGGCGCGCTCGGGTTACCCGAGCCATACGGGAGAATCAGAGTATGGCTCGGACCCGTGTAAAAAGGGTGAAGTTCGGGGGGGGTTCGGTTTCCGAGAAACCGAACCCGCTCATCACTAGTAGGAATGGAAGTATATTATCATGTAAGATTTTGTAATAATCTCCAGATAGACCATCTGGACCTGGGGCTTTTCGAGGCGCAAGCCTCTTGATAACCTGAGATACTTCTTCTAAGGTAATAGTCCCGCTCAGTTGATCTCTTTGGGCCTGTGATCATTTTGGGAAGACAAGCCTCCTGTAAAATACGATTTTGCAAATCAAAATCTACTGCCTGATCTGCATATAGTTTGCTATAATATTCATGAAATAAAGGGGGTAATTCTGAGTTGATCGCAGCAGGATCTTTGTTAGCAGTTGGGCAAAACCGTGTGCACTGCAGGGGAGGCAGATATAACATGTGCAGAGAGAGTTAGATTTGGGTGTGGTGTGTTCAATCTGCAATCTAAATTGCAGTGTAAAATAAAGCAGCCAGTATTTACCCTGCACAGAAACAAAATAACCCACCCAAATCTAACTCTCTCTGCACATGTTATATCTGCCTCCCCTGCAGTGCACATGGTTTTGCCCAACTGCTAACAAAAATCCTGCTGCGATCAACTCAGAATTACCCCCAAAGTTAGGTTTCGTTTAGAGTTAGGAACAAGAGTACAATCATGTGGATTTTTAATAGTTTTAGTTTTCCATGGACGAGACATGGTTGCCAAAAGTCTTCCCGCCTTATTTCCCCACTGATAATATTTATGTTTGGATATTTCCAGTGAATTTTTGGCCCGAGTGATAAGAAAATTTTCCAGTAATTGCCTAGCTTTTTTATATGAGTCCAAGGTAATATCACCTGGGTCTGAAGAGTATGCAGCAAAACTGGATGAAACCTCAGCTCTAAGGGCGTTATATGTAGCTGTCACGATCCGGGTATCTGGACGCCATTACTTACCCTTCAGATGCCTCCTGAGGCTGGTTCAGCGTTCCAGGACCGGATCCCATCCGTTACACTGATGTCCACATTCCTGCCTCCTCTCCTGTCACTCTGAGACGCGGTCACCGCGGCGCCATGTTACATCTGGAATGGCGTTCCCCGCGGCCTCCACCGCTGTCCCTGAGTTCCTGCATGCAGAGTGTCAGAGTGGCGATTACGTCAGCCGCGGCCTCCGCTGTGCCCGCGTGGTTTAGATGTGCAATCATCAGTCTGGCGTCTCCTGTCTCCTGTGGCCGGCGCCGCCATTGCTGTTTCAATTCTCACATGGATTACAAACCAAACTTCCCTCCAAGTGTCTGCATGGGCGCAGCCATCTTGGATTTTTTCATCTGATCATTTCCACCAATCTGCTGTCTGTATTGTTAATCTGCATAATTGCCTAGCCAACCCCTTCCTTGCTGCAGGTATAAATATGCTGTGCCTGAGCAAGGAAGGCGTCAGTGCTTTGGTTGTCAAACCTAGTTCCAGTTTGTCTCTCTCCTGTGGTTGTTTTCCAGGTTCCAGTTCCTATCTCCAAACCTCCACTAAAGAGACCCGCACCAGCATTCCACCTGCGGTGTAGCCTGACTCTCCTATCCTCATTGGATTCATCTGCTTCCAGCTACAGAACCACCTGCTTTCTGCATCCAGCTTCCAGCAGAGGTCAGCTCTTCTTAAAGTGCCGGTACCCTTTTCTGCATATTATCATTTATCACCGGCATTATAATTTCACCGCTCTCAATCTCCAAACATCACTTCATATTTCATCGCTCTCAAGCTACATTTATTATTTGACTGGTTCCAGCCAGTACCCACTCCGTGCCAACATCAGTCTGGTTCCAGCCAGTACCCACAGCAGCCGTTTTATCCACAGCAGCCCAGCTTTTCCTGGAACACCAGCTGGTACGATCCTGGGCTATCTCCATTGCTACAGTCGGGCCTGGTAAGGACTTTCCAACTAGAAGATTATAAGAACTATCTCACACTACCAGAGCCCTGTGGCCCTTGCCACCCTGTAGTACCCAGGAACTGTATTTATTCTCTGCTGATTTTTATGTTTTCTTTTACTACTGCTGTGTTACGGAGTTTTGTCATAAATAAACATCATTGACTTTTATCCTGGTTGTCGTGGTCACGCCTTCGGGCAATTCTGTTACATGTTACTTACATGTCTAGGGGTCTGATACAACCTCCCAGGTTCCACTATACCTCAGCCCCTACAACTGAGGCTGCCTCCCGTCAGCTCAGGCCCTCAGTTGTGACAGTAAGCACTGACCATATGAATCCAGCCGGAGACCAGGATCAAGCGGCTAGGCCGATGCAAGAACTGGCAGCCCGACTTGAACATCAGGAGGCTGCACAGGGCCACATCATCCGCTGTCTCCAGGATCTCTCTACTCGGCTGGATGGGATTCAGACAACCCTCCGTGGATCAGACGCGTCCGGTGCGTCAACCACAGTGACTCCAGCTATAACCCCACCCACCTTACCCATTTCTGCTCCACGTCTTCATCTTCCAACGCCAGCAAAATTTGACGGATCTCCAAGATTCTGCAGGGGATTTCTCAACCAGTGTGAGATTCAGTTTGAGCTACAACCTGGCAATTTTCCCAGTGACCGTACAAAAATTGCCTACATTATCTCTCTTCTCAGTGGCTCAGCCCTTGATTGGGCATCACCGTTATGGGAGAGGTCCGACACCCTGCTATCCTCCTATACTGCATTCGTGTCAACATTCAGGCGTATCTTCGACGAGCCAGGCCGGGTAACTTCAGCTTCATCTGAGATTCTCCGTTTACGCCAGGGATCATGTACTGTAGGACAATATCTTATACAGTTCCAGATCCTGGCATCCGAACTGGCATGGAACGACGAGGCCCTGTATGCTGCATTCTGGCATGGCTTATCTGAGCGTATTAAAGATGAGTTAGCTACCAGAGACTTACCTTCCAAGTTAGATGAGCTAATCTCACTCTGCACGAAAGTTGATTTACGTTTCAGAGAGAGAGCAACTGAGCGTGGAAGATCATCTGCTCCGAAATCTTCTGCTCCTCCTCCTCGCCAACTGTCACCATCTAAAGATGAGCCCATGCAAATTGGTCGTTCCCGTTTAACTCCTGCTGAGCGCCGAAGACGTCTCTCTGAGTTTCTCTGTCTTTATTGTGCGGCTCCGTCTCACACCATTAATGCCTGTCCCAAACGTCCGGGAAACTCCAAATCCTAGCTCGCCAAGGAGAGGGCCGGCTAGGAGTAATGATCTCCTCTCCATCTCCTCAAGATTGTAATCTCCCAGTCTCGCTTCAAGTTGCTCAACGTTATCGGAACGTCATTGCCCTCCTTGATTCCGGAGCAGCTGGGAACTTTATTACCGAAGCCTATGTTAAACGGTGGTCCCTACCCACCGAGAGACTTCCTTCGTCCATCTCCTTAACTGCCGTGGATGGCAGCAAGATTTTTGATACAGTTATTTCTCTAAGGACTCTACCAGTTCGTCTGAGAGTGGGAGTTCTTCATTCCGAACTTATTTCTTTTTTAGTGATTCCAAGAGCCACACATCCTGTGGTCCTGGGCCTTCCATGGCTCCGTCTTCACAATCCTACAATTGATTGGACGACTACGCAAATTCTGGCATGGGGTTCCTCCTGTGCTGAGACATGTTTGTTTAAAGTATTGCCTGTCTGTTCTTCCTCCCCCAGGTCGTCTGATGTTCCACCTCCTCCATATCAAGATTTCACGGATGTGTTCAGTAAAGCTTCTGCTGATATCCTTCCTCCTCATAGAGAATGGGACTGCCCGATTGATCTCGTTCCAGGGAAGGTTCCACCTCGAGGCCGAACTTATCCGTTGTCTCTGCCTGAGACGCATTCTATGGAGGAATACATTAAAGAGAACCTAGCAAAGGGGTTCATTCGACCTTCTTCTTCTCCAGCCGGCGCAGGCTTCTTTTTTGTAAAGAAGAAAGATGGTGGTCTGCGGCCGTGCATCGACTACAGAGGTTTGAACGACATTACCATCAAGAACCGCTATCCTTTACCCCTGATTACTGAGCTCTTTGATAGAGTTAGCGGAGCTACCATCTTCACAAAGCTGGACTTGAGAGGTGCATACAATCTCATCCGGATCCGTGAGGGTGACGAGTGGAAGACCGCCTTTAACACCCGTGACGGACATTATGAGTACCTCGTCATGCCCTTCGGATTGAGCAATGCTCCAGCTGTTTTCCAGCATTTTGTCAATGAGATCTTCAGAGACATTTTATACCGTCTGTCACAACTGAGGGCCTGAGCTGACGGGAGGCAGCCTCAGTTGTAGGGGCTGAGATGTACCGGAACCTGGGAGGTTGTATCAGACCCCTGGACATGTAAGTAACATGAATAATAACTGCCCGAAGGCGTGACCACGACAACTTGGATAAAAGTCAATGATGTTTATTATGACAACTCCGCAACACAGCAGCAGTAAAAGAAAACGTAAAAGTCAGCAAATAATAAATACAGTTCCTGGGTACTACAGGATGGCAGGAGCCACAGGGCACTGGTAGTGTGAGATAGTTCTTATGATCTTCTAGATGGAAAGTCCTTACCAGGCCCGACTGTAGCAATGGAGATAACCCAGGATTTTGCCAGCTGGTGTTCCAGGAAAAGCTGGGTTGCTGAAGGTAAAACAGCTGCTGTGGATACTGGCTGGAACCAGACTGTTGTTAGCACGGAGTGGATACTGGCTGGAACCAGTTAAATAATAGATGAACTTGGGAGCGATGAAATATGAACTGAAATGTAGAACTTGAGAGCGGAGAAATAATAATACCGGTGGAGAGTGGTAAAGTGTAGAAAGGACACCGGCCCTTTAAGGGAAGCTGTACTCTGCTGAAAGCTGAGCTGGAAGCAGGTAATGTTGTAGCTGGAAACAGATGAATCCACAATGGATTGGAGAGTCAGGCTACACCGCAGGTGGAATGCTGGTGCGGGTCTCTATGGTGGAAGTCTTGAGACAGGAGCTGGAACCTGGAAGACAATCACAGGAGAGAGACAAACAGGAACTAGGTTTGACAACCAAAGCACTGACGCCTTCCTTGCTCAGGCACAGTGTATTTATACCTGCAGCAAGGAAGGGGTTGGCTAGGCAATTATGCAGATTATCAATACTGAGAACAGATTGGTGGAAATGATCAGCTGACAGAATCCAAGATGGCTGCGCCCATGCAGACACTTGGAGGGAAGTTTGGTTTGTAATCCATGTGGTAATGAAAACAGTAATGGCGGCGCCGGCCACCGGAGACAGGAGGCGCCAGGCTGACAGATGCACATCCAACCACGCGGACACAGCGGAGGCCGCGGCTGACGTAATCGCCACTCAGACACTCTGCATGCAGAAGTTCAGGGACGGCGGCGGAGGCCGCGGGAGACGCCATGCCAGGTGTAATATGGCGTTTACTGTGACAGCGTCCCAGAGTGACAGGAGAGGATACAGGAATGTACACATCAGGATAACAGATGGGATCCGGTCCTGGAGCTGAGCCAGCCTTAGGAGGCATCTGATGGGTAAGAAATGGCGTCCAGATACCCGGATCGTGACAGCACCCCCCCCTTTAGGAGTGGCCCCAGGACACTTCTTTGGCTTTTGAGGAAACTTGGAATGGAATCTCCGGACCAAGGCAGGAGCATGGACATCAGAAGCATTGGTCCATGAACGTTCCTCAGGACCATAACCCTTCCAGTCAATAAGATATTGTAGTTGACCGTAACGGTGACGTGAGTCCAGGATCTTGGCCACTTCATACTCAATGCCTCGTTGAGTTTGGACTTTCGGAGTTGGAGGAAGTGAGGAATGAAACCGATTCAAGAACAGCGGTTTCAACAGGGAAACATGGAATGTCCTGGGTATTTTTAAGAAGGGAGGCAACTGGAGTCTGTAAGCAACAGGATTGATGACTTGTTCAATCTTGAAAGGACCGATATAGCGAGGTGCAAACTTCATACTGGGAACTCTTAACCTCAAATTCTTCGTGGATAACCATACCCGATCACCCACCTTGAGAGCAGGAACTGCTCTACGCTTCTTATCCGCAAACTTCTTGTACCTGAACGATGCCTTGAGCAGAGCTGATCGTACGCTCTTCCAGATATTGGCAAACTGATGCAAGGTGATATCCACTGCGGGAACAGAAGTTGCTGGAAGCGGTTGGAACTCAGGGACTTTAGGGTGGAATCCAAAGTTAGTGAAGAATGGTGTTGAAGCAGATGAAGAATGATACTGGTTGTTATGACAGAACTCGGCCCAGGGAAGTAATTGAACCCAGTCATCTTGAGAGGAGGACACATAGATGCGGAGGAAGGCCTCCAAGTCCTGATTCACCCTCTCGGTTTGACCATTGGTCTGAGGATGGTAAGCCGTGGAAAACTTTAGCTTGACTTGGAGGACTTGACATAAACTTCGCCAGAATTTGGCTGTGAATTGAACTCCTCGATCTGAGATAATTTCTTCAGGAAGACCGTGGAGTCGGAAGATCTCTTGTATGAATACTTGAGCCAACTTGGAAGCTGACGGAAGACCGGTGAGAGGAATGAAGTGTGCCATCTTGGTGAACCGGTCAACTACCACCCAGATGGTATTGAACTTGTTGCACATGGGTAAGTCTGTAATGAAATCCATCGACAAGTGGGTCCATGGTCGACGGGGAACGGATAGTGGAACCAGTTGCCCCGCAGGCGACTGGCGGGATACTTTATGTTGGGCACACTTTGGGCAAGATGCAATAAACTCCAAGACGTCTTTTTTCAGAGTTGGCCACCAATAGGACCTAGAGATAAACTCCAGGGTTTTTTGGATACCTGTATGTCCGGCAAAACGGGAAGCATGGGCCCAATGCATGAGCTTCTTCCTTAGCATCGGCTTCACAAAACTTTTCCCTGATGGGGGCGTAGAGTCCATCCCTACCGTGGAGAATGCCAACGGATTTATAATAGGATGCTTGTCTGAAGACTCTGACTCATTTTCTTGCTCCCATGAGCGGGAAAGGGCATCGACCTTGCGATTCTGAGAGCCCGGACAGAACTGGAGTTTAAAGTCGAACCTGGAAAAGAAAAGTGCCCATCTGGCCTGACGAGGGTTGAGACATTGTGCGCCCTTCAGGTATAAAAGGTTCTTGTGGTCTGTAAGTATGGTGATTAAATGAGAAGCTCCCTCCAACAGATACCTCCACTCTTCTAGAGCGAGCTTGATGGCTAGCAACTCCTGGTCGCCAATGGCATAGTTGCGCTCAGCTGGGGAGAACTTCCGGGAGAAGAAACTGCAAGGGTGTAAATGGCCATCTTTAGCCCTCTGAGATAACACCGCTCCTACTCCAACGGAGGAGGCATCCACCTCTAAGATGAAAGGAGAGTCGATGTCAGGCTGTTTCAGAACAGGCGCAGAGATGAACCTTTGTTTTAAAAGATGAAATGCTTGCATGGCTTCTTCAGACCACTTGGACGGGTTAGCACCCTTCTTAGTGAAAGCAGTAATAGGCGCCACAATGGTGGAAAAGTCTCGTATAAACTTTCGGTAATAGTTGGCGAACCCTAAGAACCTCTGGACCCCTTTGAGGGTTAAGGGTACCGGCCAATTTTGGATTGCTTGTAGTTTCTCAGGATCCATCTCTAGTCCGGAACCAGACACAATGTACCCTAGAAACGGAATGGACTTGACTTTAAAGACGCATTTTTCTAATTTGCAATAGAGATGATTGACACGGAGACGGGACAGAACCTCTTTAACCCAAAAACGATGTTCCTCTAAATCGTTGGCAAAAATGAGGATATCGTCTAGATAGACCACGACATGACGGTATAGAATGTCTCTGAAGATCTCATTGACAAAATGCTGAAAGACAGCTGGAGCATTGCTCAATCCGAAGGGCATGACGAGGTACTCATAATGTCCGTCACGGGTGTTAAAGGCGGTCTTCCACTCGTCACCCTCACGGATCCGGATGAGATTGTATGCACCTCGCAAGTCCAGCTTTGTAAAGATGGTAGCTCCGCTAACTCTGTCAAAGAGCTCAGTAATCAGGGGTAAAGGATAACGGTTCTTGATGGTAATGTCGTTCAAACCTCTGTAGTCGATGCACGGCCGCAGACCACCATCTTTCTTTTTTACAAAAAAGAAGCCTGCGCCGGCTGGAGAAGAAGAAGGTCGAATGAACCCCTTTGCTAGGTTCTCTTTAATATAGTCCTCCATAGAATGCGTCTCAGGCAGAGACAACGGATAAGTTCGGCCTCGAGGTGGAACCTTCCCTGGAACGAGATCAATCGGACAGTCCCATTCTCTATGAGGAGGAAGGATATCAGCAGAAGCTTTACTGAACACATCCGTGAAATCTTGATATGGAGGAGGTGGAACATCAGACGACCTGGGGGAGGAAGAACAGACAGGCAATACTTTAAACAAACATGTCTCAGCACAGGAGGAACCCCATGCCAGGATTTGCGTAGTCGTCCAATCAATTGTAGGATTGTGAAGACGGAGCCATGGAAGGCCCAGGACCACAGGATGTGTGGCACTTGGAATCACTAAAAAAGAAATAAGTTCGGAATGAAGAACTCCCACTCTCAGACGAACTGGTAGAGTCCTTAAAGAAATAACTGCATCAAAAATTTTGCTGCCATCCACGGCAGTTAAAGAAATGGACGAAGAAAGTCTCTCGGTGGGTAGGGACCACCGTTTAACATAGGCTTCGGTAATAAAGCTCCCAGCTGCTCCGGAATCAAGGAGGGCAATGACGTTCCGATAACGTTGAGCAACTTGAAGCGAGACTGGGAGATTACAATCTTGAGGAGATGGAGAGGAGATCATTACTCCTAGCCGGCCCTCTCCTTGGCGAGCTAGGATTTGGAGTTTCCCGGACGTTTGGGACAGGCATTAATGGTGTGAGACGGAGCTGCACAATAGAGACAGAGAAACTCGGAGAGACGTCTTCGGCGCTCAGCAGGAGTTAAACGGGAACGGCCAAGTTGCATGGGCTCATCTTTAGATGGTGACAGTTGACGAGGAGGAGGAGCAGAAGATTTTGGAGCAGATGATCTTCCACGCTCAGTTGCTCTCTCTCTGAAACGTAAATCAACTTTCGTGCAGAGTGAGATTAGCTCATCTAACTTAGAAGGTAAGTCTCTGGTAGCTAACTCATCTTTAATACGCTCAGATAAGCCATGCCAGAATGCAGCATACAGGGCCTCGTCGTTCCATGCCAGTTCGGATGCCAGGATCTGGAACTGTATCAGATATTGTCCTACAGTACGTGACCCCTGGCGTAAACGGAGAATCTCGGATGAAGCTGAGGTTACCCGGCCTGGCTCGTCGAAGATGCGCCTGAATGTTGACACGAAGGCAGTGTAGGAAGATATCAGGTGTCACAATCCTGACTGTAGGTTTTATATTTGGTGACTTACCCCTGCCATCTGTCCTGGATCCTGTGTCTTTTCACTCACGGAGTTAAACAGCTTGTCAGTTTTCCTGAGTTCTCTGCCTGAGAGGTAATAGTTAATTAGCTCCACCTGTGGTGATCTCCTGTGTGAGGCTGAATTCAGTAATCTAAAAGCAAGCATCCTGTGTTTTGCAGAAGTCCAGGCTTCAGTGTTCTCTTGGCCTGCTAGGCCTCATTCTACATCACAGCCTTGGCTAGAGTAGTCACATGACAGTGACATCACCTAATCCTGCCCACCAATCATCAAGGACCAGGAAGTATAAATCAGGAGGCTGAGTTGGAATCTGGGCCAGTTCCTTGTGTCACATACAGCCTTGTGTGGGTCTTAAGCTGAGCTCCCTAAAGGTAACCTTTGTACCTAAGTTCCTGTGGAAACTCTGTTCCCTTGTTACCGTTTGGTTTATTTGTGTGTTGCCATTTGATTTCACCATTTCCCTGAGTCTCAATGTAAAGGTACAGCTGCAATGTTTCGTCTTAAAGGCACAGTACTGAATTCCGTGTTCTCCACTGAAAACCACAGCTGTCGTGTTTCAGTTTTACTACTGTTGTAGTTGGGATCTCCAGGGCTCAGTACCTCGTGCCTCAGCATCTCCGTGCTTCCAGCATCTCCGTGCCTCAGCATCTCCGTGCCTCAGCACCTCCGTGCTTCCAGCACCTCAGTATCTCCGTGACTCAGCATCTCCGTGCCTCAGCACCTCAGTGCCTCAGCATCTCCGTGGCTCAGTACCTCGTGCCTCAGCATCTCCGTGCTTCCAGCATCTCTGTGCCTCAGCATCTCCGTGCCTCAGCACCTCCGTGCTTCCAGCACCTCAGTATCTCCGTGACTCAGCATCTCCGTGCCTCAGCACCTCAGTGCCTCAGCATCTCCGTGCCTCAGTACCTCCGTGCTTCCAGCACCTCAGTATCTCCGTGACTCAGCATCTCCGTGCCTCAGCATCTCCGTGCCTCAGTGCCTCAGTACCTCCGTGCTTCCAGCACCTCCGTGCCACAGCACCTCCGTGCCTCAGCACCTCCGTGCCTCAGTACCTCCGTGCCTCAGTACCTCCGTGCTTCCAGCACCTCAGTATCTCCGTGACTCAGCACCTCAGTGCCTCAGCATCTCCGTGCCTCAGTGCCTCAGTACCTCCGTGCTTCCAGCACCTCCGTGCTTCCAGCACCTCCGTGCCACAGCACCTCCGTGCCTCAGTACCTCCGTGCCACAGCATCTCCGTGCTTCCAGCACCTCCGTGCCTCAGCACCCCTACGCACCCCAGTGTCTCTACGCACCCCAGTGTCTCTACGCACCTCAGTGCCTCCACGCACCTCAGTGCCTCCACGCACCTCAGTGCCTCCAAGCACCTCAGTGTCTCCAAGCACCTCAGTGTCTCCAAGCACCTCAGTGTCTCCAAGCACCTCAGTGTCCGCAAGCACCTCAGTGTCCGCAAGCACCTCAGTGTCTCCAAGCACCCCGTGCCCTTTAGCACAATTATACCTGGTATTCTTCACTGATTCATCAGTGCCTTTCCAGTTCTGTCTTTCAGGAGACCTTCAGCATGCCTCCTGTCTGCCGACCTAATCCTGCATGAGGAGAACCTAGATTCGGCCATCTCTGCTGCGGTTCCTCTTCCCAGTCTCCGGAGGAAACCCAGAGTCCACGGCATTTCCAAACCAGGTCAGTGGTAGTATTCACATAATCCTCCAGTCGCCCGCACAGACTTCACTACACCGGGTTCACAAAAACCTCAGTCATGACAGTAGGAACTGGCCACATGGACCCGGCCGAAAGTGTTAGTCTGACGCATGACCTCCTAAGCAATATTGCAGGACGCTTGGAAGGTCTGGAGTCGACTCAGCATCGATTGGCACAGTGTCTGCAGCGGAATTCGTCCTCCAGAGATTCTATGACCTTCTGCTCTAAGACTCCTGACCAACTGCAGATTTTCTACCAGATGTTACTACAGTTACAAGAACTTTTGTCTAGTATTCTCTCTGTGATGCCTGATCTCCTCAGGAATACTACCAACGTTGTTGATCCTGTTTTGTCCCATCCAGTTAATAGAGTCTCTTCCTCTGCGCAAGGGAAAGTTTTTCATCAGAGCTATCCACGGCCATAGGTGTGCGCAGGGGGGGTGCCTGGTGCGCACAGGCACCCCCTAATGTCTGGCACCCCGATCTCACATGCCTGATGCAGCGATTGCCGAGCAGGCTGATTACTGTCCCCTCTGCGCTGCACCCTGCAGGACTGCATTACTGACCGGACGCCTGGGTTAATCAAGGGTGCCACTGCCACCGGCTTTCAAATTCCCAGCTCCACCTCCATGTACAAAAACAGTGTGATGTGATTACGTCATGCTGCTCGCACGTCCATCCGTCACACGCCCACCTCTTTCCTTCTATGCTATGCCAACGCCAGCCACTGATGAGGAGCAGCATGCAGCCAGCGTTCCTCTTAGGAAGACAAATTCAATACTGGCAGACGGCCGGCAGCAGCTTTGACACGTCACTCGTTTTTCCAGCAGCAGCAGTAACTAGTCTGCGACTGTCAGTGTCAGTGAGTGACTGACTTGTAAGTAAACTGCTGCAGCTTGCAGGGGAAAGAGAGGGGGAGCCAGACCAGGCTGAGGAGGAGCACTGTAATTGCATGAGTGCCATCAGGGGTGTTTGGTGCACACCACAACATCTGACAATGTATCTGCTTTATTAGGATTGGAACAAAGGTGGATATTTTATATGCGTTGACCATCAATAGATGGTGCTAGACACGCCCAAAAGGCGGTGCTAGACACACCCCTCCGACGGTGCACCCCCTAATAAAATGTGCTGCGCACGCCAGTGTCCACGGCCCAAGCTCTCTGAAGCTGAACGTCAGCGGCGTAAGGAGCTACATCTCTGTCTTTACTGTGGAAATTCTGGTCATTTTGTTAAAGACTGCATTCTTCGCAAGCCAGGTAATAGTGACAAATCTCAGTATCATAGTGCTCATGTCTACAAGTCATCCACAGTATCCGATTCTTCTGCTGCTGACGGGGGTATCAAGAAGGCTACTCTTCTGAGAGAGACTCAAATTTATGACTGGGGTCCGGTGGTTAAAAGACCTTATCCCAAGTTGGGTGTCCAGAGAAGAATGTTCAAGCCATTTACAGTCACAGAGGAGTCCGTGTCCACAGACCCAGGAGGGGCGTTTTCAGAGCGTCCAGCCCCAGGAGGGGCGTCTTCAGAGCATCCAGCCCCAGGAGGGGCGTCTTCAGAGCGTCCAGCCCCAGGAGGGGCGTCTTCAGAGCGTCCAGCCCCAGGAGGGGCGTCTTCAGAGCGTCCAGCCCCAGAGAGTCTTCAGAGTGCTTCCCAGCCAGTGAGTCTTCAGAGTGCTGCCCAGCCAGTGAGTCTTCAGAGTGCTGCCCAGCCAGAGAGTCTACAGAGTGCTGCCCAGCCAGAGATTCTACAGAGTGCTGCCCAGCCAGAGATTCTACAGAGTGCTGCCCAGCCAGAGATTCTACAGAGTGCTGCCCAGCCAGAGATTCTACAGAGTGCTGCCCAGCCAGAGATTCTACAGAGTGCTGCCCAGCCCCGTGAAGAGGGGGCTCTTGCCTCAGCCCAGCCCCGTGAAGAGGGGGCTCTTGCCTCAGCCCAGCCCCGTGAAGAGGGGGCTCTTGCCTCAGCCCAGCCCCGTGAAGAGGGGGCTCTTGCCTCAGCCCAGCCCCGTGAAGAGGGGGCTCTTGCCTCAGCCCAGCCCCGTGAAGAGGGGGCTCTTGCCTCAGCCCAGCCCCGTGAAGTGGGGGCTCTTGCCTCAGCCCAGCCCTGTGAAGAAAGGGCTCAGCCCGTCCCGGTTCCAGCCGGTCCAGCAATACTCCAGGCCCTGCCTGGTCAGTCCGTCCCGGTTCCAGCCGGTCCAGCAATACTCCAGGCCCAGCCTGGTCAGTCCGTCCCGGTTCCAGCCGGTCCAGCAATACTCCAGGCTCCGCCTGGTCAGTCCGTCCCGGTTCCAGCCGGTCCATCAATACTCCAGGCTCCGCCTGGTCAGTCCGTCCCGGTTCCAGCCGGTCCAGCAATACTCCAGGACCAGCCTGGTCCGTCTCCTTTGGCTCCAGCCAATTCAAGTATCCTTGGATCCAATCCAGTCCTACTCGTCCAGCCAAAGCTTTCTTCAGTTTCATCCTCTAAGCTTTCGTCTGATGGTTTTCCACCTATTTACTTTGATGGAGATTTATTGCAATATGCCGCTCTGGTTGAACAATTTCTCTCTCGGATGGAGTCTGATCCTTCAGGTGCAGTAACTCTTTCCAACGTTACTCGATATCTGTTCCTGGCATTCAGAGGAAGAGCTTTGGAGTGGGCCAACATGCTCTTTGAGAGTAATGATCCTGTGTTCCATGACTTACAGACTTTCAGTAACGCTGTAGTTAAAGAATTTAGTCCTAAACCTTTGGAATCTGCATCAACGAAGGTCCTAAATTCTTCTGTATGAATTTCTCAAGTTCCTCTAAGATTCAAGATGGGTGTCCGGAGTCCACCCTTGAAGAGGGGGATACTGTCACAATCCTGACTGTAGGTTTTATATTTGGTGACTTACCCCTGCCATCTGTCCTGGATCCTGTGTCTTTTCACTCACGGAGTTAAACAGCTTGTCAGTTTTCCTGAGTTCTCTGCCTGAGAGGTAATAGTTAATTAGCTCCACCTGTGGTGATCTCCTGTGTGAGGCTGAATTCAGTAATCTAAAAGCAAGCATCCTGTGTTTTGCAGAAGTCCAGGCTTCAGTGTTCTCTTGGCCTGCTAGGCCTCATTCTACATCACAGCCTTGGCTAGAGTAGTCACATGACAGTGACATCACCTAATCCTGCCCACCAATCATCAAGGACCAGGAAGAATAAATCAGGAGGCTGAGTTGGAATCTGGGCCAGTTCCTTGTGTCACATACAGCCTTGTGTGGGTCTTAAGCTGAGCTCCCTAAAGGTAACCTTTGTACCTAAGTTCCTGTGGAAACTCTGTTCCCTTGTTACCGTTTGGTTTATTTGTGTGTTGCCATTTGATTTCACCATTTCCCTGAGTCTCAATGTAAAGGTACAGCTGCAATGTTTCGTCTTAAAGGCACAGTACTGAATTCCGTGTTCTCCACTGAAAACCACAGCTGTCGTGTTTCAGTTTTACTACTGTTGTAGTTGGGATCTCCAGGGCTCAGTACCTCGTGCCTCAGCATCTCCGTGCTTCCAGCATCTCCGTGCCTCAGCATCTCCGTGCCTCAGCACCTCCGTGCTTCCAGCACCTCAGTATCTCCGTGACTCAGCATCTCCGTGCCTCAGCACCTCAGTGCCTCAGCATCTCCGTGGCTCAGTACCTCGTGCCTCAGCATCTCCGTGCTTCCAGCATCTCCGTGCCTCAGCATCTCCGTGCCTCAGCACCTCCGTGCTTCCAGCACCTCAGTATCTCCGTGACTCAGCATCTCCGTGCCTCAGCACCTCAGTGCCTCAGCATCTCCGTGCCTCAGTACCTCCGTGCTTCCAGCACCTCAGTATCTCCGTGACTCAGCATCTCCGTGCCTCAGCACCTCAGTGCCTCAGCATCTCCGTGCCTCAGTGCCTCAGTACCTCCGTGCTTCCAGCACCTCCGTGCCACAGCACCTCCGTGCCACAGCACCTCCGTGCCTCAGCACCTCCGTGCCTCAGTACCTCCGTGCTTCCAGCACCTCAGTATCTCCGTGACTCAGCACCTCAGTGCCTCAGCATCTCCGTGCCTCAGTGCCTCAGTACCTCCGTGCTTCCAGCACCTCCGTGCTTCCAGCACCTCCGTGCCTCAGTACCTCCGTGCCACAGCATCTCCGTGCTTCCAGCACCTCCGTGCCTCAGCACCCCTACGCACCCCAGTGTCTCTACGCACCCCAGTGTCTCTACGCACCTCAGTGCCTCCACGCACCTCAGTGCCTCCAAGCACCTCAGTGCCTCCAAGCACCTCAGTGTCTCCAAGCACCTCAGTGTCTCCAAGCACCTCAGTGTCTCCAAGCACCTCAGTGTCCGCAAGCACCTCAGTGTCCGCAAGCACCTCAGTGTCTCCAAGCACCCCGTGCCCTTTAGCACAATTATACCTGGTATTCTTCACTGATTCATCAGTGCCTTTCCAGTTCTGTCTTTCAGGAGACCTTCAGCATGCCTCCTGTCTGCCGACCTAATCCTGCATGAGGAGAACCTAGATTCGGCCATCTCTGCTGCGGTTCCTCTTCCCAGTCTCCGGAGGAAACCCAGAGTCCACGGCATTTCCAAACCAGGTCAGTGGTAGTATTCACATAATCCTCCAGTCGCCCGCACAGACTTCACTACACCGGGTTCACAAAAACCTCAGTCATGACATCAGGGTGTCGAACCTCTCCCATAACGGTGATGCCCAATCAAGGGCTGAGCCACTGAGAAGAGAAATAATGTAGGCAATTTTTGTACGGTCACTGGGAAAATTGCCAGGTTGTAGCTCAAACTGAATCTCACACTGGTTGAGAAATCCCCTGCAGAATCTTGGAGATCCGTCAAATTTTGCTGGCGTTGGAAGATGAAGACGTGGAGCAGAAATGGGTAAGGTGGGTGGGGTTATAGCTGGAGTCACTGTGGTTGACGCACCAGACGCGCCTGATCCACGGAGAGTTGTCTGAATCCCATCCAGCCGAGTAGAGAGATCCTGGAGACAGCGGATGATGTGGCCCTGTGCAGCCTCCTGATGTTCTAGTCGGGCTGCCAGTTCTTGCATCGGCCTGGCCGCTTGATCCTGGTCTCCGGCTGGATTCATTAGGTCAGTGCTTACTGTCACAACTGAGGGCCTGAGCTGACGGGAGGCAGCCTCAGTTGTAGGGGCTGAGATGTACCGGAACCTGGGAGGTTGTATCAGACCCCTGGACATGTAAGTAACATGAATAATAACTGCCCGAAGGCGTGACCACGACAACTTGGATAAAAGTCAATGATGTTTATTATGACAACTCCGCAACACAGCAGCAGTAAAAGAAAACGTAAAAGTCAGCAAATAATAAATACAGTTCCTGGGTACTACAGGATGGCAGGAGCCACAGGGCACTGGTAGTGTGAGATAGTTCTTATGATCTTCTAGATGGAAAGTCCTTACCAGGCCCGACTGTAGCAATGGAGATAACCCAGGATTGTGCCAGCTGGTGTTCCAGGAAAAGCTGGGTTGCTGAAGGTAAAACAGCTGCTGTGGATACTGGCTGGAACCAGACTGTTGTTAGCACGGAGTGGATACTGGCTGGAACCAGTTAAATAATAGATGAACTTGGGAGCGATGAAATATGAACTGAAATTTAGAACTTGAGAGCGGAGAAATAATAATACCGGTGGAGAGTGGTAAAGTGTAGAAAGGACACCGGCCCTATAAGGGAAGCTGTACTCTGCTGAAAGCTGAGCTGGAAGCAGGTAATG
Organism: Pseudophryne corroboree; assembly: GCF_028390025.1. Taxonomy (NCBI): domain Eukaryota; kingdom Metazoa; phylum Chordata; class Amphibia; order Anura; family Myobatrachidae; genus Pseudophryne; species Pseudophryne corroboree. The sequence goes on from NC_086444.1 coordinate 232,255,431, forward strand.
TTGTAGCTGGAAACAGATGAATCCACAATGGATTGGAGAGTCAGGCTACACCGCAGGTGGAATGCTGGTGCGGGTCTCTATGGTGGAAGTCTTGAGACAGGAGCTGGAACCTGGAAGACAATCACAGGAGAGAGACAAACAGGAACTAGGTTTGACAACCAAAGCACTGACGCCTTCCTTGCTCAGGCACAGTGTATTTATACCTGCAGCAAGGAAGGGGTTGGCTAGGCAATTATGCAGATTATCAATACTGAGAACAGATTGGTGGAAATGATCAGCTGACAGAATCCAAGATGGCTGCGCCCATGCAGACACTTGGAGGGAAGTTTGGTTTGTAATCCATGTGGTAATGAAAACAGTAATGGCGGCGCCGGCCACCGGAGACAGGAGGCGCCAGGCTGACAGATGCACATCCAAACACGCGGACACAGCGGAGGCCGCGGCTGACGTAATCGCCACTCAGACACTCTGCATGCAGAAGTTCAGGGACGGCGGCGGAGGCCGCGGGAGACGCCATGCCAGGTGTAATATGGCGTTTACTGTGACAGCGTCCCAGAGTGACAGGAGAGGATACAGGAATGTACACATCAGGATAACAGATGGGATCCGGTCCTGGAGCGCTGAGCCAGCCTTAGGAGGCATCTGATGGGTAAGAAATGGCGTCCAGATACCCGGATCGTGACACCGTCATGTCGTGGTCTATCTAGATGATATCCTCATTTTTGCTAACAATTTAGAGGAACATCGTTTTTGGGTAAAAGAGGTTCTGTCCCGTCTCCGTGTCAATCATCTCTATTGCAAATTAGAGAAATGCGTCTTTGAAGTCAAGTCCATTCCGTTTCTAGGTTACATTGTGTCCGGTTCCGGACTAGAGATGGATCCTGAGAAACTACAAGCAATCCAGAATTGGCCGATACCCTTAACCCTCAAAGGGGTCCAAAGGTTCTTAGGGTTCGCCAATTATTACAGAAAGTTTATACGAGACTTTTCCACCATTGTGGCGCCTATTACTGCTTTAACTAAGAAGGGTGCTAACCCGTCCAAGTGGTCTGAAGAAGCTACGCAAGCTTTTCATCTTTTAAAACAGCGGTTCATCTCAGCACCAGTTCTGAAACAGCCCGACATCGACTCCCCTTTCATCTTAGAGGTGGATGCCTCCTCCGTTGGAGTAGGAGCAGTGTTATCTCAGAGGGCTAAAGATGGTCATTTACACCCTTGCAGTTTCTTCTCCCGGAAGTTCTCCCCAGCTGAGCGCAACTATGCCATTGGCGACCAGGAGTTGCTAGCCATCAAGCTCGCTCTAGAAGAGTGGAGGTATCTGTTGGAGGGAGCTTCTCATTCAATCACCATACTTACAGACCACAAGAATCTTTTATATCTGAAAGGCGCACAATGTCTCAATCCTCGTCAGGCCAGATGGGCACTTTTCTTTTCCAGGTTCGACTTTAAGCTCCAGTTCTGTCCGGGCTCTCAGAATCGCAAGGCCGATGCCCTTTCCCGCTCATGGGAGCAAGAAAATGAGTCAGAGTCTTCAGACAAGCATCCTATTATAAATCCGTTGGCATTCTCCACGGTAGGGATGGACTCTACGCCCCCACCAGGGAAAAGTTTTGTGAAGCCGATGCTAAGGAAGAAGCTCATGCATTGGGCCCATGCTTCCCGTTTTGCCGGACATACAGGTATCCAAAAAACCCTGGAGTTTATCTCTAGGTCCTATTGGTGGCCAACTCTGAAAAAGGACGTCATGGAGTTTATTGCATCTTGCCCAAAGTGTGCCCAACATAAGGTATCCCGCCAGTCGCCTGCGGGGCAACTGGTTCCACTATCCGTTCCCCGTCGACCATGGACCCATTTGTCGATGGATTTCATTACAGACTTACCCATGTGCAACAAGTTCAATACCATCTGGGTGGTAGTTGACCGGTTCACCAAGATGGCGCACTTCATTCCTCTCACCGGCCTTCCGTCAGCTTCCAAGTTGGCTCAAGTATTCATACAAGAGATCTTCCGACTCCACGGTCTTCCTGAAGAAATTATCTCAGATCGAGGAGTTCAATTCACAGCCAAATTCTGGCGAAGTTTATGTCAAGTCCTCCAAGTCAAGCTAAAGTTTTCCACGGCTTACCATCCTCAGACCAATGGTCAAACTGAGAGGGTGAATCAGGACTTGGAGGCCTTCCTCCGCATCTATGTGTCTTCCTCTCAAGATGACTGGGTTCAATTACTTCCCTGGGCCGAGTTCTGTCATAACAACCAGTATCATTCCTCATCTTCTTCAACACCATTCTTCACTAACTTTGGATTCCACCCTAAAGTCCCTGAGTTCCAACCGCTTCCAGCAACTTCTGTTCCAGCAGTGGATATCACCTTGCATCAGTTTGCAAATAACTGGAAGAGTGTACGATCAGCTCTGCTCAAGGCATAGTTCAGGTACAAGAAGTTTGCGGATAAGAAGCGTAGAGCAGTTCCTGCTCTCAAGGTGGGTGATCGGGTATGGTGTCACGATCCGGGTATCTGGACGCCATTTCTTACCTATCAGATGCCTCCTAAGGCTGGCTCAGCGCTCCAGGACCGGATCCCATCTGTTATCCTGATGTGCACATTCCCGCATCCTCTCCTGTCTCTCTGGACGCAGTCACAGTAACGCCTGAGCTTCTGCATTCAGAGTGGCGATTACGTCAGCCGCGGCCTCCGCTGTGTCCGCGTGGTCGGATGTGCATCTGTCAGCCTGGCGTCTCCTGTCTCCGGTGGCCGGCGCCGCCATTACTGTTTTCCAGACCACATGGATTACAATCCAAACTTCCCTCCAAGTGTCTGCATGGGCGCAGCCATCTTGGATTCTGTCAGCTGATCATTCCTACCAATCCGTTGTCAGTATTATTAATTTGCATAATTGCCTAGCCAACGCCTTCCTTGCTGCAGGTATAAATAGGTTGTGCCTGAGCAAGGAAGGCGTCAGTGCTTTGGTTGTCAAACCTAGTTCCAGTTTGTCTCTCTTCTGTGAATGTCTTCCAGGTTCCAGCTCCTGTCTCCAGACTTCTGCTATAGAGACCCGCACCAGCATTCCATCTGCGGTGTAGCCTGACTCTCCGATCCATACTGGACTCACCTGTTTCCAGCTACAACATCACCTGCTTCCAGCTCAGCTTCCAGCAGTGTACAGCTTCTCTTAAAGGGCCGGTGTCCTTTCTGCAGTTTACCACTCTCCACCGGTATTATTATTTCTCCGCTCTCAAATTCTACATTTCATCTACATTGCATCGCTCTCAAGCTTTATTTATTATTTAACTGGTTCCAGCCAGTATCCACTCCGTGCCAACACCTGTCTGGTTCTAACCAGTACCCACAGCAGCATTTTATCTACAGCAGTCCAGCTTTCCCTGGAACACCAGCTGGTACGACCCTGGGCTTTCCTCATTGCTACAGTTGAGCCTGGTAAGGACTTTCCAACTTGCAGATAATAAGAACTGTCTCATACCACCAGAGCTCTGTGGCCCCTGCCACCCTGTAGTACCCAGGAACTGTATTATTATTTCTCTGCTGATTTTTATGTTACCTTTTACTGCTACTGTGATGCATGGAGTTTGTCATAAATAAATATCATTGACTTTTACTCAAGTTGTCGTGGTCACGCCTTCGGGCGGTTTCTCTTCATGTTACTTACATGTCCAGGGGTCTGATACAACCTCCCAGGTTCCGGTACATCTCAGCCCCTACAACTGAGGCTGCCTTCCGTCAGCTCAGGCCCTCAGTTGTGACATATGGTTATCCACGAAGAATTTGAGGTTAAGAGTTCCCAGTATGAAGTTTGCACCTCGCTACATCGGTCCTTTTAAAATTGAACAAGTCATCAATCCTGTTGCTTTTAGACTTCAGTTACCTCCCTTCTTAAAAATACCCAGGACATTCCATGTTTCCCTGTTGAAACCGCTGATCCTGAATCGGTTTCATTCCTCACTTCCTCCAACTCCGAAAGTCCAAACTCAACGAGGCGTTGAGTATGAAGTGGCCAAGATCCTGGACTCACGTCACCGTTACGGTCAACTACAGTATCTTATTGACTGGAAGGGTTACGGCCCTGAGGAACGCTCATGGACCAATGCTTCTGATGTCCATGCTCCTGCCTTGGTCCGGAGATTCCATTCCAAGTTTCCTCAAAAGCCAAAGAAGTGTCCTGGGGCCACTCCTAAAGGGGGGGGTGCTGTCACGATCCGGGTATCTGGACGCCATTACTTACCCTTCAGATGCCTCCTGAGGCTGGCTCAGCGTTCCAGGACCGGATCCCATCCGTTACACTGATGTCCACATTCCTGCCTCCTCTCCTGTCACTCTGAGACGCGGTCACCGCGGCGCCATGTTACATCTGGAATGGCGTTCCCTGCGGCCTCCACCGCTGTCCCTGAGTTCCTGCATGCAGAGTGTCAGAGTGGCGATTACGTCAGCCGCGGCCTCCGCTGTGCCCGCGTGGTTTAGATGTGCAATCATCAGTCTGGCGTCTCCTGTCTCCTGTGGCCGGCGCCGCCATTGCTGTTTCAATTCTCACATGGATTACAAACCAAACTTCCCTCCAAGTGTCTGCATGGGCGCAGCCATCTTGGATTTTGTCATCTGATCATTTCCACCAATTTGCTGTCTGTATTGTTAATCTGCATAATTGCCTAGCCAACCCCTTCCTTGCTGCAGGTATAAATATGCTGTGCCTGAGCAAGGAAGGCGTCAGTGCTTTGGTTGTCAAACCTAGTTCCAGTTTGTCTCTCTCCTGTGGTTGTTTTCCAGGTTCCAGTTCCTATCTCCAAACCTCCACTAAAGAGACCCGCACCAGCATTCCACCTGCGGTGTAGCCTGACTCTCCTATCCTCATTGGATTCATCTGCTTCCAGCTACAGAACCACCTGCTTTCTGCATCCAGCTTCCAGCAGAGGTCAGCTCTTCTTAAAGTGCCGGTACCCTTTTCTGCATATTATCATTTATCACCGGCATTATAATTTCACCGCTCTCAGGGGCAGATTTATTAAGCTCGGTGAAGTGATAAAGTGGAAGGTGATAAAGGACCAGCTAATCAGATCTTAACTACCATGCCACAGGCTGGGTTTGAAAAATGACAGTTAGGAGCTGAGTGGCTGGTGCTTTATCACCTTCCACTATATCACTTCACCAAGCTTAATAAATCTGCCCCTCAATCTCCAAACATCACTTCATATTTCATCGCTCTCAAGCTACATTTATTATTTGACTGGTTCCAGCCAGTACCCACTCCGTGCCAACATCAGTCTGGTTCCAGCCAGTACCCACAGCAGCCGTTTTATCCACAGCAGCCCAGCTTTTCCTGGAACACCAGCTGGTACGATCCTGGGCTATCTCCATTGCTACAGTCGGGCCTGGTAAGGACTTTCCAACTAGAAGATTATAAGAACTATCTCACACTACCAGAGCCCTGTGGCCCTTGCCACCCTGTAGTACCCAGGAACTGTATTTATTCTCTGCTGATTTTTATGTTTTCTTTTACTACTGCTGTGTTACGGAGTTTTGTCATAAATAAACATCATTGACTTTTATCCTGGTTGTCGTGGTCACGCCTTCGGGCAATTCTGTTACATGTTACTTACATGTCTAGGGGTCTGATACAACCTCCCAGGTTCCACTATACCTCAGCCCCTACAACTGAGGCTGCCTCCCGTCAGCTCAGGCCCTCAGTTGTGACAGTAGCCACAGATTCCTTCCTTTTATTAGCCAAAAATGTCCTAAAAATTCAATTTTTTTTTATTATTTTCAAACTAATTAAATCTAATCCAGTATGATTTTATTAACAAATATGCAAATTTGTTAATACAATTATACTGAATCAGGTTAAAATTGTTTATTTTTTGTATATCATTTGATAATTAAAAATAAGTTTTCAACATAAAAAAAAGGTTTAATAAAGTAAAAAAACAAACAAAAAAACACCTTTACTGTGATAACTATACATATGTCTATTTGGGATCCTGACCTGTGACCCGTGCTCGGGATCCTGGCGAACACCATGCCAACGCTGGGATCCTGACCCATCACAATTCCGGCACACAGAATGACGACCCACAGGCACTATTCCCACTCGTCTACGACACCCATAGAGTGGGAATAGAACCTGTGGTGAGCCCGCAAGGGGCTTTGTTGTGCTCGCCCCCCCTGCCGGCATTCTGTTGCTGGGATACCGTGGTCGGTGGGCTGACCGCTGGGAACCCCAGCGCCGGTGTCCCAGCCCTAACCCGTCTATTCATACAACTTGATAGAGGGCACATTGTGTCCGAAAGTCGCCTTCTTGGATCCTGATGCTCAAATGAAGGGGGATAGCCACTTACTTAAGGGACATTACAGCAGGTGATGCTATGCCCGAGGCTATCCTATTAGCCCTGATAAGCCGTAGCTTGTGCCAGGTTTTTCTATTGCTCCACCGGGTGCCAGCACCTAATAGCTTCCGGTGCAGCGCTGCACCTCCGGCTCCTCCTAGGTCACATGACTGCTCCCCCTTATGTGACTGCCGCTGGGGGCGGGGGATGCGGGTCACATTGCTGCCCCAGTTTCCCCGCCGGGGGCCACAGCATCTCCCGGGTCGCTGCACCCTCACTGCAGTCCCAGCCTGCTGCTGTGGCGGGCATGGGACACTGCACATTGCCGCAGCAATTTGTGTGGAAACAGAGGGTTTCTTTCTATAACCTCAATAAAAAAGAAAAACAGGCCATTCGTCCTGTCATCTGAAAGTCACCAGAATAATAAATCCATCATTATTTGCTCCACCAATAAGGGTGGGAGGGACATTTGTCGTGAACATGTGTTATAAAAAAAATTGATTTATTAGAAGATCAATGCCTATAAAAAAGAAATAGATTCAGCTATACAATTGGTTTAAACCAAAGGATGGATTGATGAATATACTGTTACATCTTTGACTCAAGGAAATCTATAAAGTTCATACTTCACAAAATTAACAAATCTTTGTCTAAGCCCCCAGATAGACCTATAATCTCTTCCCGGGGTCACTAGGTTAGACCCTTTCATAATATGTGGATTATTTTTAGAAAGCTATATTTCAGAACACTAATTTTTTTCTTACGGATAAATCTGATTTTTCTGGTTACTAAACTTTAGCGCACTGTTTCCTTTTTGTCTTATGGTAACCTCGGTCTTCATGAACAGTTCTGGTTTTAAGGATTGCCATACTTTAGAACATCTGACTTAAGTAGTACATTTCCTTTTTTTATTTAACCATCTGTGCTGATTCATAGCTATCCTTAAAAGTGTGCTCTGAGGAGCTAGGTTGGGAAACACTGCCCTAGACATTATCAGTTTGTATACCAATATTTGTCATATTTGTCATACTAACGGACTTGCAGCTATCAAATGGGCATACACAACCAGTTACTCAAATCCACCATCTGAATTTTTATTTTTTGTGCTCAAAATAATATATTTTTTCGTTTGAAAACTCTATTTGCAATTACAGGGGATGGCTAGGGGGCCTAATATGGCCCCAGCTTATGCCAGCATTTATATGCATGACTATGAAATTACCTATATTAGGATCAACAGAAAAATGTCTACATTTAGGGTATTTTACACATGGTTCATAGATGTAATTTTTTTGTTGTGGACTAAAGGTGAATCAGTACTTTCTGAATGTATTCCTATGTTGAATGGAATTGCCTGTGCCATTAGATTTACCTGCTCAAGCTTCCATGCAGTCATTCATTTTACAATGTGTATGGGACCGGTATTTAAACAAAAAAAAATAGGATTTTAATACCTACCGGTAAATCCTTTTCTCCTAGTCCGTAGAGGATGCTGGGGACTCCAAAAGGACCATGGGGTATAGACGGGATCCGCAGGAGACATGGGCACACTATAAGACTTTGAATGGGTGTGAACTGGCTCCTCCCTCTATGCCCCTCCTCCAGACCTCAGTTATAGGAACTGTGCCCGGGGAGACGGACATTTCGAGGAAAAGGATTTTTTGTTACACTACGGGTGAGACACATACCAGCTCACACCACAAACACACCGTACAACTGGATTAGCAGGAATACCAGAGAACAGCATGAACGAAAAACAGCAACAAGCTGAACATAACCGATACACAACCTTCGTGTAATCGAAACAACAACTAACAATAAAACTGCAAGTAACAGTCCGCACTGGCATCCTCTACGGACTAGGAGAAAAGGATTTACCGGTAGGTATTAAAATCCTATTTTCTCTTACGTCCTAGAGGATGCTGGGGACTCCAAAAGACCATGGCGTCTATACCAAAGTTCCAGACCGGGCGGGAGAGTGCGGACGACTCTGCAGCACCGATTGAGCAAACACGAGGTCCTCATCAGCCAGGGTATCAAACTTGTAGAACTTAGCAAAAGTGTTTGAACCCGACCACGTAGCTGCTCGGCAAAGTTGAAGTGCCGAGACCCCTCGGGCAGAAGCCCAATATGGGCCCACCTTCCTGGTAGAATGGGCCTTCACTGACTTCGGCAATGGCAATTCAGCCGTAGAATGAGCAGCATATTGCAAATCCAGCGTGCAATAGTCTGCTTGGAAGCAGGATTTCCAATCTTGCTGGAAGCATACAGGACAAACAGAGCCTCCGTTTTCCTAACCAGAGCTGTTCTGGCGACAAAAATTTTCAAAGCTCTCACGACATCGAGAGATTTTGGCACCGTCACGGCATCCGAAGCCACAGGCACCACAATAGGTTGATTTATGTGAAACGAAGAAACCACCTTCGGCAGAAATTGTTGACGAGTCCTCAATTCCGCTCTATCCACATGGAAAATCAAATATGGGCTCTTGTGAGACAAAGCCGCCAATTCCGACACCTGTTTGGCGGACGCCAAGGCCAAAAGCATGACCACTTTCCAAGTGAGAAATTTCAACTCAACTTTTCGCAAAGGTTCAAACCAGTGAGACATAAGTAATTGCAACACCACGTCAAGATCCCACAGTGACACGGGTTGCACAAACGGGGGATGGATATGCAGCACTCCCTTCACTAAAGTCTGAACTTCAGGAAGGGCGGCCAATTCTTTTTGAAAGAAAATAGATAAAGCCGAAACCTGCACTTTGATGGAACCCAATTTCAGGCCTGCATCCACACCTGCCTGCAAAAAATGGAGGAAACGACCTAGCTGAAACTCCTCCGCCGGAGCTTTCTAGGCTTCACACCACGACACATATTTTCTCCAAATACGGTGATAATGCTTCGCCGTGACCTCCTTTCTAGCCTTAAGGAGAGTGGGGATGACTTCCCCAGGAATAACCTTTCGAGCTAGGATTTGGCGTTCAACCTCCACGCTGTCAAACGCAGCCGCGGTAAGTCCTGAAATACGCATGGCCCCTGCAGTAACAGGTCCTCTCTGAGAGGAAGCGGCCATGGATCTTCTATGAGCAATTCCTGAAGATCCGGATACCAGGCCCTCCATGGCCAATCTGGAACGACGAATACTGCCGGAACCCTTGTTCGTCTTATGATCCTCAACACCTTTGGAATGAGAGGAAGTGGAGGGAACACATATACCGACTGAAACACCCACGGAGTTACCAGGGCGTCCACTGCACTGGCTTGAGGGTCCCTTGACCTGGAACAATACCTCGGAAGCTTCTTGAAGAGGCGAGACGCCATCATGTCTATTTGAGGAATTCCCCAACGCCTTGTCACTTCTGCAAATACCTCTTGATGAAGAGCCCACTCTCCTGGAAGGAGATCGTGTCTGCTGAGGAAGTCTGCTTCCCAGCTGTCCACGCCCGGAAGGAAGACTGCTGACAGAGCGCTCACGTGCTTTTCCGCCCAGCGGAGAACCCTTGTGGCCTCCATTGCCGCTCTGCTCTTTGTTCCACCCTGGCAGTTTACGTACGCTACCGCTGTTACGTTGTCCGACTGAATCAGGACAGGTAGACCTCGAAGAAGGTGTTCCGCTTGCAGAAGGCCATTGCAAATGGCTCTTAACTCCAGAACGTTTATGTGGAGACAAGTTTCCTGGCTTGACCATTTTCCCTGGAAACTTCTTCCTTGTGTGACTGCACCCCAGCCTCGGAGACTTGCATCCGTGGTCAGCAGGACCCAATCCTGGATTCCGAACCTGCGTCCCTCTAGAAGGTGAGAACTTTGCAGCCACCACAGGAGAGAAATTCTGATCCTGGAAGATAGACTTATTTTCCGGTGCATTTGCAGGTGAGACCCGGACCATTTGTTCAGCAGGTCCCACTGAAACACCCGGGCATGAAATCTGCGAAACGGAATGGCTTCGTAAGCCGCAACCATCTTCCCTAGCACTCGAGTGCATTGATGAATCGACACTCTTGCCGGTTTCAGAAACTCCTTGACCATGCAATGGATTTCCAGAGCTTTTACCCCCGGAAGAAACACTCTGTAGTTCCGTGTCTAGGATCATGCCCAAGAAGGGCAGCAGAGTTGTCGGAATCAACCGAGACCAAATTTAGAATCCAACCATGATGTCGCAGAAACGTCAGGGAGAGTTCCACATTTCTTAGCAACTGCTCCTTCGATCTCGCCTTTATCAGGAGTTCGTCCAAGTATGGGATAATTGTGAAACCCTGCTTGCGTAGGAGTACCATCATTTCCGCCATCATTTTGGTGAAGACCCTCGGGCCGTGTAAAGCCCAAACGGCCACATCTGAAATTGGTAATGACAATCCTGCACCGCAAATCTCAGGAAGGCCTGATGTAGAGGATATATCGGGATGTGTAAGTAGGCATCTTTTATGTCGGCTGACGCCATAAAATCCCCCCCTTCTAGGCTGGAGATCACAGCTCGAAGAGATTCCATCTTGAACTCAAAAGTTTTCAAAAACAGTTTGATGGATTTTTGGTTCAGGATCGGTCTGACCGAGGCGTCCGGCTTTGGCACGACAAAGAGGCTCGAATAGAACCCTTTCCCCCGTTGGGACGGGGGAACTGGGACAATGACCCTCTGTTGACACCGCTATTGTATTGCAGCATTTACTACTTCCCTTTCTGGGATAGAAACTGGCAAGGCTGATTTGAAAAATCGGTGGGGGCAACTCCTGAAACTCCAGTTTGTACCCTTGGGACACTATGTCTAACACCCAAGGATCTAGGCCCGATTGAAACCACACCTGACTGAAGATTCGGAGGAAGGCCCCCACCGGCACGGACTCCCGTAGGGGAGCCCCAGCGTCATGCGGTGGACTTGGCAGAGGCGGGGAAGGGGGGTTTGGTCCTGGGTGCCAGACACAGCAGGTGACCTTTTTCCCCTTCCTCTACCTTTTGAAGCGAGGAAGGACGAGCCCCTTCCTTTTTTGTATTTATCAGGCCGAAAGGACTGCATCTGATAATGGGGCGCCTTTTTCTGTTGTGCGGGAACATAAGGAAGAAAAGATGACTTACCCGTAGTAGCTGTAGACACCAGGTTAGCGAGGCCGTCACCAAACAAGACACTACCTTTATAAGGGAGAGCTTCCATAGCTTTCTTAGAGTCGGCATCAGCATTCCATTGATGAATCCACAGCGCCCTCCTGGCCGAGACTGCCATGGCATTGGCCCTTGATCCCAAGAGGCCAATATCCCTCGCCGCATCCTTTAGGTAAGCTGCAGCGTCCCTGATATAACCGAGAGTCAAAAGAATGTTATCCTTATCAAGGGTATCCATGTCTGATGCCAAATTATCAGCCCACTTAGCAATAGCACTACTCACCCATGCCGACGCCACGGCAGGTCTGAGGAGTGCACCCATAGTGACATAAATGGCCTCTAATGTCGTTTCCTGCTTGCGATCCGCAGGATCCTTAAGGGCAGCCGTGTCAGGAGACGGAAGCGCCACTTTTTTGGACAGTCGGGACAGAGCCTTGTCCACATTGGGAGACGACTGCCACTTTTTCCTGTCGTCAGAGGGGAAAGGATATGCCATAAAAATTCTCTTGGGAATCTGCTACCTTTTGTCAGGCGACTCCCAAGCCTTTTCACAAAGAGTGTTCAGTTCATGAGAGGGGGGAAATTTCACCTCAGGCTTTTTCCCTTTAAATAAACAAACCCTTGTATCTGGAACAGGTGGTTCCTCAGAAATATGTAAAACATCTTTACTAGCCACAATCATGTACTGAATACTCTTTACCAATTTTGGATGTAAACTGGCTTCACTAAAGTCGACTCTGGAATCAGAGTCCGTGTCGGTATCCGTATCTGCCATCTGGGTAAAGGAACATTTCTGTGACCCTGAGGGGGCCTGTACCTGAGACAAGGCGTCCTCCATGGATTTTCTCCACGTTTGTGTCTAAGAATCAGATTTATCCAGCCTCTTAGACAATAACGCCACATTTGCAATCAATGTACTCAACATATTCACCCAATCAGCAGTCGGCTGTGCTGATAGAGTCACTCCCAAATCCTTCTCTGCGCCCCCAGTAACTTCCTCCGGGGAGGAGCACTCAGCCTCAGACATGTCGACACACTGTACCGACACACACACTGGCAATAGGGGACAGACCCACAGGGAAGTCGGTTAGAGAGAACACATAGGGAGTATACCAGCTCACACCCCAGCGCCCACATACTACTAAAAAAAAATATATGATCACTGCGCTGTTTTAATACATATATATATATATATATATATATATATAGCACCAATTGACTGTGCCCCCCACCCCGTTTTGCTCCCTGTACTTGTAGAGTAGAGTGGAGGTCCGGGCCAGCGTCTCTGCATGCTCTGTGAAGAGAGAAAATGGCGCTGGTAAGCTGTGCGGCTAAGCCACGCCCCCTCCCGGCGCGCTGTAGTCACGCTCAAGTTCAAATTATTATACTGGCGGGGGTCTCATATTTAGTGCCCAGGCACCGATAATATGCTTTTTTGCCAGTAAAAACTCCAGTAACCTGCTGCCCAGGGCGCTCCCCCCTGCGCCGTGAGTGCCGTTGGTGTGTGTGTGTGGGAGCATGGAGCGCAGCGCGACCACTGCGCTGTACCTTCGTTACTGAAGTCTTCTGCCTTCTGTATACTCACCCGGCTTCTTTCTTCTGGCTTCTGTGAGGGGGTTGACGGTGCGGCTCCGGGAACAAGCAGCTAGGCGCACCAAGTGATCGAACCCTCTGGAGCTAATGGTGTCCAGTAGCCTAAGAAGCAGAGCCCTTAACTCAGAAGAAGTAGGTCTGACTTCTCTCCCCTCACTCCCACGAAGTAGAGAGCCTGTAGCCAGCAGGTCTCTCTGAAAATAAAAAAGCCTAACATAAAGTCTTTTCAGAGAAACTCAGTAGAGCTCCCCTAGTGTGTCCAGTCTCTCCTGGGCACAGAATCTAACTGAGGTCTGGAGGAGGGGCATAGAGGGAGGAGCCAGTTCACACCCAAAGTCTTATAGTGTGCCCATGTCTCCTGCGGATCCCGTCTATACCCCATGGTCCTTTTGGAGTCCCCAGCATCCTCTAGGACGTAAGAGAAATACTGATAAACAAAGTTTACTGTTGGCAGTCAGTTTACATCCCAAACCTTTAAAGAAAGGTTTATCTTTTTTTCCAGCTTGTAAGTGTGATTTGGTTTACCTCTGATGATACTGTATTTCTTTCCGTATGTTTAAGAGACATGGGCAATGACTTTATTCAGCGTGGTTATGATAGTGCAGATATTGATGGGTTTATTCAATAAT